>NW_017535518.1:182906-191863 GCF_001853355.1 Bactrocera latifrons
ATTATTTATGTTTTTTTTCGTATTTTATTTATCGAAATTTTTAGGATTTTTTGAACTGTTATTTTAAATAATTTATCAAAAAATTTTAAGATTTTTTGTAAATCTTTTTAGCAAATTTTTTATATACAATTTATATGAAAAAAGAGTGAATTACGAAATTTATAATTATTTAGATTTTATGGCATACTTTTAGCATAATTATTTGTATTTGTAGCTATTTATCATTATTTTACATAATTTTAGGCACATAACTTTTAACAGCTGCACTTAGCTTAGTAATTTTAGTTTATTATTTCTTGCAATTCAATATTTTTCCTCTAATCAATATTTTTTCGTTTCTTTGTATTCTATTTTATGTTGATTTTCGTAATTTTTGTAAATTAAAATTTGAAAAAATTGTAAAACGAAACAATTGTTGGTATCATGGGCACCATCCACCAACACACAAACAACAACAATAACAATAATATTGTTTGGTATAAAACATGTGTTGTTGGTACACAAACACCGCAACTGCAACGAACGTACGCAATGTAATCCTATATAACTGTAATGTACTGTATTATACCGTTATGTAATGTAATGTAAATTTGCGAAAATATTACCGCCATTGCACCAACGACCAACAAAAATTTGTGAATCCAACGAACTACGCCGCACCATATTTTCTCTGTCTCTCTCTCTCTCTAACTCTCTACCACCCACCACCACCACCAAAAACCAAAATCCACATACAAACACGTACCGCAGATTCAGCAAATCCGTTTCTCTACTTAATAGACTCAATCAGAAAACCGCCAACGCCATGAAGCTAAATATACCAGCGTTGAATCATCAACAACAGCCAACGGAAACTATCTGCGAGTATGAATGCGAAGAGTTGCTCTTTCAAACGCCGAACTCAACCATGCGCGATGAGGAGTTCCGCACGCCACTCAACGAAATGCCACCCTCAACCAATAGCTCTCTATCGATTTACGGTGAAAAGTTTGTGCTTAGCACACCCTCGCCCACGTATCGCAGCGTGGCGAGCAACAGCCGCAGCGGATCGCGCGCCTCACAGATTTACGAAAGCGGCAGCGCCAGCGGTGTTAGTGGCAGTGGCAGCGGCAGCGGTGAATCGGGCTCGGAGGAGACCGCAGACGACTCGGGTTTGGATGAGAATTTCCATACGCCGCGCGTGGCCAAAATCAAATCGATGGAGAATCTCTCCATCATCGAAATGGAGTTTCATCGCGCMTCACAGGAGTTGGATCGCAATTCGCCGCGTCGCCTGAAGTTGCTGGCCGAAAATGGCGGTCATATACACAAAATGCGTTCGCTTAGCAATTTGCGTTTCGATGATTATAGCGAAGAGCAGATCCGCGAGGAATTGTTGCGCATACGYGAACGCGCGYTGGARGAGAAGCATCGCTTCAATTTGCAGCAGCGCAAAAATTCCACCTCATCCACGAATTCGGGCAAGTTGTTTGTGAAGAACAAAGTGGGTAATGCCAAGTTTATTGGCAACGATGAYAGCCCACTGCCACAGCAGCCAAACAACCAGCAACCGCCCTTGTTTCTGCAGCGTGGCTCACACTATCCCATACAGAAGATGCGTTCGATGGGCACCATACCGGATTTGGTGACGGAACGCATCGAACCGGATCCGTTTCTCACGCCGACTTCGGGTCGCAAGCCGAATTTCCCGCTGGTCACACAGTCGGCGGAGAAACCCTCACCGCCATCGTTCGTTGCRCGCATACTTAACTAYGATGTCGTGGACTCACCGTCCACGAATAGCCATAATCAGCAGCAGCAACCACAACACCACACACACGGCTCCCTAACCGAGCTCTATACACAGGATCGTGTGAGCAAGTTGTTGTCGAATGATCCGAGCACTGCGTTGTCGTTTATGTCGCGTACGCCGTTCGAGCGCGCCTATCGTCGCACGTTGCTGAAGAGTTCGACGCCGTTGCGTCAGGCGCACGGCTATACACAGTACACTACGTTGGAGCAGCAGGAACTGCAGCAGGGGCCGCTTCTGGCRCGTCCGCATTCGACGAACGCCGCCTACGAGTTAATGAGGTTTGTAGAGTGCACACAGTTAACCAATCAATCAATCCAATTTCAAACAAGCAATTCTCCATTTTCATTATATCACTGCGTCACGGATCTTCTTAAGTAGTAGTTCGTATCGTGCCTTAGTTCTTAACAAGTACCTATTACTTTCGATATTAAGTAACATATGCAACTAAATTTCACGTTCCATTCGCCGCATCTTCTGCAAGTATGCMTTGTGGGTGTTCTCCCGGATTTTGGAACTATATTTGAAAATTCGTCGAGAAAGTATGAAAAATSTGGAGATTTTCATCTCCGAATTTTGTCACAATTTCTATTAAAAGTTTTAAAAAATGTTAAGTATTCGATAAATCTTGATTCATGTTGAGTTCCGTAACCTCAAGTTTTTTTTTGTCAAATTAAAAAAAAAAAAAAGAAAAAATTCGCAAACTTAGTTCTTCTAATTTGGTTTGTAAAATACATATTTAATAAAAATAAGGCGTGCTGGTAGGGAAGAATTAAAGCTTYTTTAAAATTAATAATTGCTATAAAAAAAATAACTGCCCTTAATATGTCAGGGCAGTTCCATCTTTCCAATAATTATTAGTATTAGAATCACTTCAGTATTTGCCTACAACAATGTATAATAAAATATACTTAAAAGTGATTTAAAGACGTTGATAGACAGTAAAGTCGATAAAAAATCGATTTTACGGAAGTCGATTATTTGAAAATTCGATAAAAAATCTCTAGTTTTGAAAATATTTTTTAATTTGATTTATCGATAATTTTCTTAAAATTTTCAGAATGTTCAATCGTTCTGGATATCGGARAAATATCGATTAATCATCGAAAAATATACCCGATAAGCGGACGGTGATAAATATCGAGTCGATAAAAAATCGATTTTTGAGTTGTCGATTATCAGTAAAGTGGATTAAAAATCGATCATTTGGAAAATATTTTTTAACTAATTATATCGATAATTTTCTAAAAACTCAGAAAGTTTAATCGTTCTGTATATCGGAAAAATATCGATTAATTATCGAAATAAAAGATTACTTGTTAAATGTACAGCTAAAATCGATTTCTCTATTTAAATGTATCAAAATAATCAAAAATTCSTTTGTTGTAACTGTCGATTACACGTAGCGAGCATTTATCAAATCGTTACTTTGCTGAAAAAATCAGTAACCAATATTCTTCTCAATGTTGTCGACAMCGCTAACGCGGTTGTATCAATAAGTAATCTGTAATTTTCGAAAATAATTTTTTTTTWKWCTTTAGTGTTTTAATCAGAACAATATTGAAATTAATCAATAATTTATCGAAAGAAYGCATCAGAACAATATTGAAATTAATCAATAATTTATCGAAAGAATACATTGGTGAATTATCGACTCTTTTGTTAAGGAGAATCGAATAATTAAAAAATATGCTTGAAAAACATCTAATAGGCGTAGTAACTGACTTCAATAAATCAGCAATTATTTTATTCTTAAAGCCAAAAAAAATCGATAACAAAATCGGTTTAAAAATTATCGATTATTAACTTTCTATGTTTAATGAACAGATTAGCTAACCAAATGTAATCAGCTATTCTAGTATTTGGCCGATTMAAATATCGATAAATTACTAAGTTAGTTAAAAGTTATCGATTATTTGTTTAATGGGTGGAGAACCTGACAACAACAAAAGCAATTAGTATATCCTCAAAATATATACAAAAAATTTCGATAACTTATTGAATCAGTTTGAAAGTTGTCGATAAATAAATATACATGTATAATGGACAAAGTAACTTTACGCAATAACCAAGAATATGTTAAAAAAATAGGTCGATACAAAAATTAAATTATCGACAACAATTTCATCAATTTAAAAATAACGATAATTTGTCAAGATAGTTAACAGTTATCGATAATTCCATTTTATTTTAAGCTCATATAAATAGTTATCGTTCAATAAAATGCTATCAATTGCACTTATTGAACTATTTTTAATCAAACCAAGAAATACCAGCATCGCCTTATTTTCGTTAAATTTGAATTTGAAACTGCCACCGACGACACTGCGCTTCATTAGCGCCCAMCAAACAGCTTAAAATAAGTTAGTTAAGCCCTTCAAGATACCCCCACCATCATGCAGTTATTGTTGCGAAACCGGTTCCATCATTTACTCGTACATAGCACATTAATACAAGCAAAATATTCCCATTCTGGTTGCGGCGCATCAATTTACATCCCMTCACTGTTTCTAAACGGGAATTTTTAATCCGTAATCAGTACCTAATTTGTACTTATTTGAATAATATTTATTTGCATTTATTTGCGCTTCAACTTAACGCTTTGCATTCACGCCATATTTTCATTTTTATGGGTTAATTTGTTATTTATGGTTATTTAAGTATTTAATTACTCATCTGGTATAACCCATAAATAAGTTTATATTTTTATTTTTACTTTCTTGTTTTTGTAATTTCAATTTTAAGGTTAAGTGCATTTCGTTGCGTTTTCGTTCGGCCGTTTTGCTTTGTGTTGCGCTTTAACTGGTTTTGGCTTAAGTTCATCAATACTTATTACCTACGATATAATATTACTTAATTGCATAATTTTTTTTAATTACAATAAGTTGTTAATTTAAAATATATGTTAAATAATATGTGGTTTTTATATATAAATTTTTTTTATGTGTATATACATTTAAGAATATGTGTGATTGCGATACTCATTCCACGATCGATAATTAAAGAAATTGAAATAAAGAATTTATCGCATAAATATTGAGAAAGATAAGATTTTTCAACTAAAATTCAGCAATTTAATTAAATTAAAAATGTGAAGTTTTTGCTTGTTTTTTTATGATTTCGTTCGTTCTCAAAACGAGCTTGTAATTCTCCACCAAAGAGTTTTTGGTGTAACTAAACGGTTTTYAAATTTATAATTTATATGAAATAGTTGGAAAACTCAGGCTTATGGTAAATTTTCAAAGAAAATGCAAATTCCAATATTGAGCTCACGGGTAATCGATTGTTTGCGCTCTGTCACATATTTAACAGAGCTAGAGCAAAAAGGACACGGTCGTATTGATTGTTCTGCTTGTAATCTACCGATGCTTAAGCTTTTGAAATAATATTATACATTTTTGCTTGATTTTCTGATCATTTCATTCGGTCTGAAAATTAGCATGCAATTCTCCACCAATGAGTTTTTGGTGTAATCAAACGGTATTCAAATTTATAATTTATACAATTTATTTGCAAAGCTGTARCTCATGATCAACTTTCAAACAAATCACGTAGTCAACTATTCAGCTCATGGAAAAACGAATTTTAMGCTGAGGAAAAACTTCAGTACCAACAGTGTTCAATAAAGTTTATTAAAATGTTGTCAATTAAAGTAAATATCTAAGCTCTTCCAACTGTTGTTTCTCGATCTAGAGCATACATTTTAGAATAATTTTCTGTTATTATATATTCTTGTTTACTTAAATTCTTACTCCCTCGAGCTCAACCTGTGTAAGAAGGTTGCTAAATTGCTTTACCAATACACATATCGTCTTTTTATATAAAATTTGTGTATCACACACATAGCATACTTTTGAAATACTTGTATGCGCGACATATAACAAAACTCAATAATAATTAATCACCACTAACAGACAGCCGACTATGAAGCTTATATACGGTATACAAGTTTATATAAAATATACGTACATATGTGTTACATAGTGTTTGCTGCTGTTGTAGCATGCAACAGTGTAATTACATTGAAATTACTTTCAGTTCGAGTACATAAGCACTTGTACGTGTAGAGCTGTCAACACCTATGCCACAGCTAACACTCCACCATCGATGACAGTGTCAGCGGCAGCCATGACAACTGGCTTGTACATTTATTTGTATTGCTGTTGTTGCAGTATATCCTTTAATTGCATTACCTTGGCAGTTAGACACTTAATATTGTCATTCGATTTTTTTTGCTGTCTATCTTGTTATATTCTGTTATATTTTTCTTTCTCCTGCGGCTGTCACATGTRTTGCGCGGTTGACATGTGCAACGTTGAAACTAACTTGCAACTAACCTTAAAAACCAAATGCAGGCGCGCGTGTTAGTGACATGTTCAATATATATTTTTTGTGGTTTTTATTTTCACTTTTTATACCCTGAACAGCATATATTTAGTTTGTCACGAAGTTTGTCATTTGCAGAACAAAACGTCAGCTACTTCCGTATATGCATACTCAGTCACTCAGTTTTTGAGATATCGATCAGAAATTTTGCACAAGTTCTTTTCTACCCAAGAAGCTGCTCATTTGTTAAAATCGTCTATAACGGTATACTATAGCATATAGCTGCCATATAAATTGACCGTTTAAAATCAAGTTTTTGTATGAAGAACTGTCTTATTTGACATGATAGCTTCACGAAATTTCGCATGAATTATTATCTAAGTCAATGATACAATATCTTAAGAAATTGTTCAGATCGAACCACTATAGCTTATAGCTGTCATACAAACTGAACTATCAGAACCAACTTCTTGTATGGAAAACTCTTTTATTAGATAGATACTAGATACTTTCACGAAATTTRGCATKAATTATTGCCTAAAACAACGGTACAATTTCCACACAGATCCGTTCTGATCGGACCACTATAGCTTATAGCTGTCATACAAGCTGTGCCGCTCCAAATCAAGTTATTGTATGAAAACATTTTCATTTGTGAAGGTTATTTTAGCTTCGTTGCAGCAGAAGTTACTTTTTTTTATTGTTTTTAGTTTTTATTTTTACTTTTTGCTGTAGCTTTTTTGCAGCTAGCAGCTTCCGGCTGCGAAGCATGAGCGTGAATGCTCATAAAATGTCGACAATAATAAAATATAAATAAATTTGTTGAACTATGGYAACTTTTTTTTTCATACTTAATATRTGAAAAAATTGCTCAGACTACTTAAATATGTGTGTGTGTGAATATGCACAGATAAATAAATTGGAGCAAGGATATGCTTCCGTTATGCTTGACGCAAGGCAATCTACAAGCGTGTACATCTAAAATTCATATTCATTGTGTAGCACAAATACTATTGTTGTTGTTGTTGCTTTTGTTTTTCTCTACACGCTAACATTTTATGCCATGACACTCGGTTACTCGGGTGCACTTGCACTTGCACTGCTGTCGCCGTCATGCACAGTCTGCGAATTTCATAGCATACGAACCGGCGCAAAATGTTCTAAGGTGTGTGTGTGTGTTTGTGGGCATGCACACAGATTTGAGTTGCATTGTGCTTAGTTGCATTGTACTGGGTCAATGATTTTATGGCCACAAGGCGAATTTCAGCTAGGGCGCTGCTTCCAACAATAGTTGGGCACTAAAAAGGAGCTAGAAGACCCTGTTGGAAGTTACAAAAAATAAAACAAAAATCTTTAAAAAAAAATTAAAAAACTTAAAAATTAGTATATACCCCACTTGTGTTGTCTGAATTCCTGTTTTTGTGTGCTGAAAATATATCAGCGTCACTTAGACTCAAGCTATACTCCTGCCTTCTACTCTTTTCCACCATCGTCTTCATTATGTAATATTTTCCAACTTTGCCTTAGCCCTTAAATAACATGCGTGTGTTACATATGTGCACACATTCATATTTTCCTAGCGCTTATCTTTGCTCTTGCCTGATTTATCGCTTCGTGTGCGAAATGTCCTTTTTGCTTCTTTCAAGCATTACAACTCTGCGTCGCGTGATTTATTGAGCTGTAATCGCAAGTGAATTATTCGAAAGCACTTAAATACTTTACGTTGTCACGTTGGCGTTGCGTGAGGCAGTATTTAATTTGATATTATGTGTTGCTGTGGGTTATGAAAAACTGTAAGAAATAATTTTTAAAATTTTTATAATGAAAATTCTGAATTTTATCAATTTCTTCTTCTTCTTGAATGGCTGGTTTTCTGAAAAACTGCAAAAGTAAATCTTAAATTTAATTTTTATGCTAAAAATGTTTAACTTTATCAACTGGTTTTTGCGCGAAAATGTGATTTTTGAGATTTTAAAAGAAGAAAAAAATATTTCTGTAAAATTGTAAGGATATTCTTCAACATATCTTAAGAAAAAACATTAAAATTATTATTATTTAATATTTTTCAATTACATTTGCATCAATAAAGCAAAAGGTCCTCCATTGCTACAGTGATTTCGGCATTCTACGTGGATGAAACCTAAAAAAAAGCTCTACTAAACTATAATATGATACTAGATATGTTCTGAATGACTTACAGCTAAAATTAAAATTTTTTTTTGATTAATTGTTAATTAATTAACAAACTGGGAACGTTTGAAAAAAAGTATTTTCACAAAAAAAGAAACACAATTTGGTTATTTTTGACCCGTCAAACTTTGATTTTTTTATCAGATCAAAAAAACTGGTTGGAGAACTATATAGAGAACACATAAAATAAGTTAAATGAATTGGATCATTTCTCTCGTATGTATTTAAAAATAAACTCATGCAGCTGATTGAACAAAGCGGGTGCGATTCAAAAGGCTGTAACTCAAAAACGCAAGACCCATTATTGGTTTAAAACTTTAGTCTCTTATTTTTTAAGGTATAATGAATCAAAATATGAAAAAAAATAGTCCGAAATTTTGTTAATTTTTTGTCTTTTTAAAAAGGATTTGCTTCAAGATACCGCTAATACCTTAAATTTTTGTATTTTTTTTTAATTTGTTAGGATATATCTTCTTTTATTTTTTTCGAAAGCTAATTCGAAGTGATACTTCTTAAACCATGCATTTTTGGGAAATTTATTTTAAAACATTTTTACGATATATTTCCTATTATTATAAACCCCAAAGGAAATGTTGTGGGAGCAAAACTTCGTCACGGAATTATAAGTTATAATATTTATAATTAATTTACT
>NW_017535518.1:194708-202202 GCF_001853355.1 Bactrocera latifrons
TTTTTTAAATTAATTTTTTAATTTTAATTAATTTTTGTTTATTGTTGAAAATTTTTTACGTAGGGCATTTACTATTTCTTTCGTATATTTTAAGCAATATTGCTGAATAATATTTCGCCTTCTAAGTTCTGTAATGTCCTCGAGATCTCGAAGAAATGAAGATAGCCTACTTTAAGGCTGCAACGTCTGGTGTCTGCTCTGAGCAATTATTTATTTGTCCGTTACTCAGTTTTATACTTTGAAAATTTTTTTCGTTATGTGTTGYTGTCTGCTTTTTCTTGTATTTTTTTTTTACTTTTATTGCTTAATTTTTTTTTTATATTTTCTTGTGTTTTTTCGAATTTTTTCTTGAGTGAATCGACGTCCTACACGCACCTTACACACACACGCATACTTTGAGGCAAATAGCTAGACACATCGCAATACATAAACACATACATATGTACATAGTAGCTATATATATTTGTAAATTTATTTTTCTTTAAAAAAAATTTGATGGCAAAAATTATTTAAAATTTAAATTTTAGCTTCTTATTGTGTTGAAACCTCCATTACGTTGCCATGCTTATCAATGTCTATACAACAAACATACATATATATAATATATATATACATTTCTATACATATGAATTATTATAWATATACATATGTGTGTCTTTTCTACTGTTTTTCCGTCGTTATTTTGCTTTCCGCTTCGCCCTTGACGAAAACAAAACAAAAAAAAAAAACAATATCGTTAAATATATAACGCTAAAAACCGTAAATCACGTGCTTCGCAAACGTAACAGCACCGGTCGCAATTTTAGCGGCGTACCGCGTCGCCTACTCGACGGCAGCAATCGCCAGATCTCATCCATCGCATTGGGCGCCAACACATCGCCCTCCGCCGCTGCGGCGTCGGCYGCCAACACCAGCTCCTCACCCAGTGGCACACTAGGCAGCATTCACTCCACGCATTCGGCATCCTCGTCCAGCGGCAGCAGCAGCAGCGGCGCCGTCATCACCTTCCAATGTGCCGGTGGYGCWCAGGCGGGCATCGGCAGYAGCAGYGACACCGTCGATGGCATTGGCTTCAGCGATAGCGGCGGCGTGAGCACACCCAACACCAACAACGCCAACCAGCAGTTGATTGGCTCACCAAGCAATAACGGTTTTGGCAGTGGTGTAGGTGGCGGCGGCGCTGTCGGTGGCTGTGGCAGCAGCGGYGCGAATAGTCCACGCTTGGCGAGCGGCGGCGCGCTCACCTCCACTTCGGCGACCACCGACGCGCTGAGCTCTTTGGCGGCCAGTCCTACCGATGCTTGCAGCATACGTTCGAATCCGTCGGCCGCATCACTGCTGCTCACCACCGCTACAATGGCGGCGGCCGAAGCGGCGGCGGCACAGGTGGCCGCCAACAATAACGCCGGTCTGTGCGCATCGGGCGCGACTCTGTCACCGCTCGCGACCACACAAATCATACGTCGGCCCAGCATTACAATGTGCGTTCGCGCTGGGTGACTTGTTTACTAGATTTTTGACAGCCTTCTTGCGAGGCAGTCTTCAAATGCATAATTTAGTCTCTGTTTTCAATGTCCTCGAACGCTACAAAGTTTTCGTTTCAGTAAAAATTAATTTTGACTTGTTTTCGAAAGTAGTGTCGGAATTGCTCGGCTATGTATTTGAATGTGCGCTTTTTCGCTCGAACGATTTTGCGTTTTTTTTTTTTTTTTTGAATTTTGCACGCATTTAACTCTATGTTATGCTCACGGGTACTTATTTCTGAAAACTATATGCGTATATTATTGTTTTAGATTTGTTTTGTCGAAATTTGGTCGCATGCTTCATGATTTTTCAACATTTTGGCACTTATCAGCATGTGTGCTGTATTTTACATTTCTTCATTGAAGTCTAATTTTGGTAATACATTGTAATTTTTATTAAAGAAAATCCTTCCGTCTTCCAATCGGATATAATTTTAGGTGAACTCTGCGTTCAGAAAATTATCCAGTCAACAGTTTTTTCAGCGATCTAAGCTTAACTCTCAGGAAAAGCTATTTCACCATGGATTCCAAATGATTTCGGTTATTCTCTTAGGTTACCAGGAATATTTCTGAAAATTTTATCTTCTCTTAGGTTACCGAGAATAACCGAAATCATTTCAACTTGSATTATCCACATAACATTAGAATTGGACTTAAGTCTGCATAAACCGTTAACCGCTTATTTAGTCTGATTCGATTTTGTCATGACTTTTGTACCAACCAGATCCCTGATAAGTATATATTCAGTCATATGTTCTTCCGTCGCTCTTTATATACGTGATTTAGTCCCTCAATTCTTGAGATATCGTTCTGAAATTTTGCACATGTCCTTTCCTTCCCAAGAAGCTGCTCTTTTGTCGGAATCGCTGACAACACATCGCTATAACGTATAGCTGTCATAGAAACTAGCCTATCAAAATCAAGATGAAGAGTTTTTTGCTTTAATTTATAGCAACTGAAGTTGTGGTTTTTCTTTTTTCTGGTTCGCTTGACCTTGTTGAATTATATAATTAATGAAAGGTTTGATTTAAATGAAATTTTTTTGAATCTCGACCTTTCTCTTTTTATCTCTCTCTCTCTCTCTTTATGGAAAACTACTGAGCTTAATATTTTGCGCTGATTAAAGAACTTATTTGAAATGTTTAGGAATTTTGGCGTAATTTTTACATTTGCTTTTGACAATTTCAAAAAATTTAGCGTATATTTTACTACATCATTTAACAATTGCGACTCACTCAGCAAGAATTTCTTAGGAAAAAATATTTACTCTAACCTAACCTCGAACTAATAACGCATGCTTTAGTTTTAAATGCACTACTTATCTTTCCTACTACTTTGTTTTGTTGTAAAAATGTAGAAATTTTTACGCATACACATGATTTGTGATTTATTTATAATTAAACCTAACCTCAAAAGATTTTTTCTTTTAAATTTTAACCTCAAAATATTTTTTTTATTTCAAATTTAACCTCAAAACATTTTTTATTTTTAGTTATAACCTCAGAATAATATTTAATTTCAATTCTTATCTCAAAATATTTTTTTATTGCAACTCTAACAATTGTTTCTCAAATCTAACGTCAAAGTAGTAATCAATAACATATTTCTTATATGTCTGCATGTAATAAATAAGTATTTTTGTAAGTAAGATATAAAATAATGTGCTGTCCTGCATTCTATTTATGAAAAAAAAACATTTTTTTTTTGCTAGAACAACATTTTATTTCAACATACTACCCACAATTCACCACCCATATGTTATTTCAACACCTTAAACCGTAATAACTACTATTCACCACTCACTAGCTAGCAATGCAACAACACTTTCGTCTTATCTAATGCCACATCACTCACTTTTCGTCTCAAACATAATTTTTTGAACATTTTTGCGTCACGTGATCGAAATTTATGTCTAATGCATCAACTTTTTTTATCGAAGAACGTTTACTCTTGTCCAAAAAATACAACAAATACGCAACAACAAGCACTCACACAAATTTTTTAGCTGTTTGCATAGCCAAGTAGTAGCAGAAAAGACTCTATGCGAGTTGTACCGTTATATGTATATGTTTCCTTGTCTCATTTTTTGTTAGTAAAACATTCTTACATACATACCTAGATGTTAGTGCCAATATTTACAACAAAAAAATGCATTTAATTGTAAGCTAATTTAATCCCTTTTTATTTTTATGCTCTTTTCCAACAACAAATAAAACTGAAAACAACAAAAATGCGTTTCGATGTGGAATTAAACAATTTTCGCACTTTATTACAATAATGTAACAACAAAACCTATGGATGCATACAACCTACCACACCACTACGCCTGCGTCACATTTGCTTCAGGAACCCCAGTTCCGGTTCGTTAGTCATAAGTGAAACAGGATCTCTGGATCGCATGAAGAATGCGGCGGAGAAGCGCAAGAAGGGACCGCTGGATGATGGGCCACGCGTGTCGGATCGCGTCGAGGAGACGCGCGTCAATCCCAATTCGCTAATCGATGAAATACTGAAGGATACCAAATTGGATCAGTTAGCCGAATCGGCGGAGAGTGAGTAGCAATGCCGTTATATTCTATTAAAAGACAAGTAAATATATTTTTTCCACTCTTCCCGCTTAGCATCCGGCCTGCAGCTGTATATAGCACGCGACGGCACCGCCTCGTTGGGCAGCCACGAGGTGAAAGCGCGCGTGCCGACCGGCGCCTTCAAGCAGGTCGTCATGAAGAATCCAAGATAGTAGCGTAAATTGTAAGACTCGTAAGTCGGAAGCAAGAAGACTACAAACTATACACTAACTACTACAACAACAACATGCGTATACTATATGTACATGCAGACATGCCCGCACATGCACAAGCAAAGCAGTGTGGCATGCCGCCGTGGAAGCGAAGTGCAACAGAGGAATTTCATAACCCAACCAACAAAAGCAGTAATAGCAACAACAGCACTAACTACAACAACAACAACTACTGCTACAAACTGCGGAAACCGTATATATACATACACATACATATATATAATAAATAATTGAAAATAAAATGCAAAACTAATAATAAATATAAAATTATTTATAGCATAAATAAATACATACATACATAATATATAAAAGTGCTAAAGCTAAAGAAAAATTGTAACTGTAACGAAAATGTAAGCCAGCAAAACCAGCAAAACAAACAGCAAGTGTATGCGCAAGCAAGTTGTCAGCCGAAGTACTAGCAAACTAACCAACAACAAAAAGGCAAAAATTAAGCATAAAACATACATACATACAACACGTCTACTAACCACATACAAGCATAACAAATTTCATACGTATATCCACTAACAACATGTAAATCCTAGAAATCATTAATCCATCAGCCAACTCCAACAAAAACATCACCCAACTCAAGCCATTATCACTAAGCTAAAAAGCAAAGTTAGCAAATACAAACAACAACAATGTGTAAAAGTATAAATTTCAAGYGTGTAACGGTATTAAGGAAGCCTTGGCGCTCAAAAATAAGAGCCAGGCGCGTCCGGTTTTAGAAATTTTGCAAGTAACTTGCATACACACATACAACATAACCTCAAAACTCGCAAATCGGCTGCATTTCTAAGTCAGCAAACGAGCACATTAGACAAAACTAAACTTTCGGCAACGATCATAAGTGTGAGTAATTTGTATTGGCTTGTTTTAAAAAATAGTAAACTCATTGATTATGATATGGGCAAGGAAAGAGGTCAGAAACATTTACGTAAAGTGCATATGATAGGCAGGCGTAATAAATAGTAGCCGCAAAGCATATTTGAAAATGATTTTGCATTTTATTTCAAAAAAATCGRAAGCTTTTAAGCCTAATTTGAACATTTGGCGACATAAATTTCAAAAGCTTTTGGAAATTATGACTTTGACCACTAAAAATAGTAAAAGTAACGTGAAACGACTTCAGAGCTTTAAATAAGCTTTTGTAAAACAACAATATCACCAATATTTAGAAATTTTAAATTAAAAACAGCTTTCTTACAAAAAAAAAAAAAAAAAAAAATCGAAAGCTTTCAAGCCTGATTTAAACACTTGGAGGCATACATTTTAAAAGCTTTTGAAAATTTTCACTGCAGAACTTGAAATGAGCTTTTGAGAAACAATATACACACGTTTAAACTTCGAGACTCAATTTTCTTAACAAGTTTTTTATGATTTAATTTTAAGCTTTTTTTTAATGAATTTTGTAACAAACCCATATGAGCTTTGTTTAAAGTTGTTTTGAGTCCGGAAAAGTACTTAGTCGGCTCTTTATTGCCTCCCAGATGTCATCTGACTTTAACAAAAAATATTTCATTTCATGCCTCCGGGATTCACAGTTATGTAAACGATCCACTGAAAATTTTAAGTCAATTCTACATCTATAATATGTATATTTCCAAAGTTCCAGAGCGACTGCCATCAAACAGTTTACGATTTGGACGAAAAGAAGCTAAGAACTTTTCCGTTCAGCGCCATGTAACCCGAAGAGACACGTAGCCCGAATCGATTAATATTTTTCCAAGGAGAGACTCTCAGTATTCTCTATTCATCTCTTAGTATTCTCTAAATCTATTTAGAAACTATTTTGTGCCATCGTAACAACAACAATAGCTCACAACTTTTCTGAAGTAAGATCGAAATATTTATCATTCCCACAACAGCCGGTTCTACGCACCGGAATGACTCGGACTTTATCCAACCAAGGGCTGTTAGCTCAGCAGACTAATTTTACTCAGAGAAGTGTTGCCTGCCTTTGAATAAATGCAATTAAGTGCAGTTTATAAGTATGTTAGGCTGCTGTTAGCATTACAGTGATCATATTCGAGACGATAATGACTATAAAGACGCGGGTTCTGCTGTGTCAGCCAGATACTGCGAAGTTCTGCAGTCAAATGTCATTAAATATAAAAATCTATAACATTTCTGCTATACTGCGACAGCTCGGCAGGCAATGAGAAATCTCTGAATGCATTTCTGTGGTGCAAAAAAATATAACCTCAACTTTTTTTTACTAAGCCCTCTTTCGGAATATTTATATGAAAAGAAAAGAAAAAAAAATTAATTTAGTAGAGTTCAAAAGCTTGGCAGACAATTAGAAAGCTTCTAACTGCATATCAGTTATGAATAAGAGTTACATAACCTTAATTTTTTGGACTAAGACCGGTGTCTAAATATTTTATATGGAAATTAAATAAKTTTGTTAGTATTAATTGTGTTTATGGCGATGGGTTTCGAGAGTGTTGAGTTAAAAAGAAATAATTTTACTTTTCAAATTTATAAAATTTTGAAATTCAACTTTCGTAAAAATATATTTTTTTAACTTAGTTTTGAAAAATATTTTAGCCACTCATCAGGATTATATTAAAAATTTGTCACAAAATTCACTTAAAATTGCAAAAAATTTTCAAAGTTGCCACTGTACGCTGACTTAAAATTATACAATTGAAAAAAATTCTAAAATGTCAAAAATATCTGACGAAACTACATACCTTACAAATGTGTACACAAAAGCAAATATCGCGTTGTTATTAATTAGCAAATTTTTGGCAAGCACTTAAAAAATTAAATTAGTTAAAAAATGGTAAATTCAAAAATAAAAACCCAAATTCCAAAAAAAAAAAAACAATGATAGAGTTAAAACAAAAAAGTTAAAAAAAATTTAAAAAATTAGTATTCCAACTATTTGAAAAAATTGAAAAAGAGTACAACTACAGCTTACAATTTAAAGGTTCTTGCGCATGACCGTTAGGCTCATTGCATGCTGTCACTTTAAACAGCAATAAACTTACTTGCATAGACAGGCTTGTATGTATACATAGCTGCTGCGCTTAGGGAAATTTAAAAACAAATAATTATAATAAAATAATGGATTAGCTAAACAAAAGAAAATAAGCAAAAATATGTATATTTTCGACGCGATTATGGACATTAATCAAATTCCAGCCAACTTGGTTGATTTTT
>NW_017535518.1:202367-203596 GCF_001853355.1 Bactrocera latifrons
TTTGACAATTATTGTCATTATGCATTAATTTTACTCAAAAGTTGCTTTTTGATTAATAATAATCTTTCGAACAAAATTACTTTCTTTTTATTTTTTTATACAAACAATTTTTTTTTTGCATTTTTTTTTAAAATATCTTTTTACAATTGCAAAATATAGTTTTGAAAATTTTTCTTTTAAAGTTTTCCACAAAAATTTTTTTCGCTTATTAACTTTGTATGTAGTTCAGAAAATATTTTTTCTTAAATTTTCTTAAACTTTTTTTTTAAATTTTTCTTACAAAAATTGTTTTAATCAAATTAAAATTATTTACTTTTTTTACTTATATTTCCTACACTAATTTTTATAATAAATGTTCCAACAACTTTTTTTTAATTTTTCTTACAAAAATAGTTTTTAAATTAAAAAACAAAAATTGTTTTTAGTACTAGTTTTTTTCAAATAATTTTGTTTTTATAAATTGTGTTTACAAAATAATTATTTTTTTAAATTGTTTTTCCTTTTTTAATTTTTTTCTAATTTTTTTAATAGGTTTTTTTTTTAATTTTTTTCTAATTTTCTTACAAAATTTTGCAAATAAATTTTCTTAGCGATTATATTAATCCATTTGCTTAAAAATCGCTTAGACCCATCCACCCATAAAACCTCATTTTCTCACCCACAACTGTCTTTATGTTCTTCTACCGCCCGTCTCATCCCAATTATACCACACATACACACACACTTGCGCATTATTTTCGTATAAGTGCTTGTTGGTTCACTTGTTGCGGTTTACTTGTATCTACCTTCATCTAGTATATATGTATGTATATATAAAACAAGTATATAAACACATATACATGTATATTTACATATGTATTAATCCCGCCTAGTTCTTAGAAAACAACAAAAAAAGCAAAAACAAAAACACAAATTAATGAAAATGAAAACTGTGCGTGTTTATCTGTGTAAATTATATAATGATTGTGTTTAGTTAATATGCTGCTCTTCGATAAACTACAAATATACAAAAATTAAACAAAAAGAAAACTGCATAATTATAAATATTAATTAAAGGCATATAAGAAAATTGTTTGATTATAAAAGTATAATTAAATATTTAATTAATTGATGGAGAAAACAAGAATTATTAAGCCTAAAAATATCAATTATAATATTTAGTTGTTAGACGTAGTTAGCCTTTTAAAATACATACATACATAAATGCGTATAAAAATAATTAAATATAT
>NW_017535518.1:205456-206510 GCF_001853355.1 Bactrocera latifrons
GGCAGCGGTTGGGGCAGAAACAAAGAGACGTTGTCCGCGAACTGAAACAATATACCGACCAAATTTCGGCAGCGAACAACTTTAGATGTGGAGTCGAGCTATTAACACTTTTATTGACTCCGTTCCAGTCAACACTGGAGTCTCACCAGCCATAGCAGAACAAGAACTCGTGTTACCACATGAAATTTCGTTCTGAATATTTTCGCTGGTTAAAACCTCATGCAGAATAGACCCTGCTAACTAAAATCTTGCGTAGTATCATTGTGATTGCTTGTTTAAGTATTGGTCGGATATGCTTCAAAGTTGGAGACCAGCAAAGAGAACAGATCATATGCCATATTTTTTCTCTTGATTGAGTATCTGTAAASGTTTTCTKTGTTTTGTAAAATTGGCAGAGAGTCATCTTGTATTAACTCCTTACTTATGGGCAAACTCTCAATTCGGACTAGTGCTGTTAATAGTTGAATCATCTAAAGGGCGAAAACATTCAGAAGCGGCCAGTTTGAAGCAATAAAAGTGGAATTATAATCTATCCACATATCGATAGTAATCGCCAGAAGCTGCGGGAGCTTGGTTAGGAGGTTCTAATGCGTCTACCGTGTAGTGGACTTATTCCTCAAGTTGTCTCCAGCCTCCAGTGACTTCCGCAAATCAATTTAATTGGCTGCAGTAGACTCATAACGCGTTCCTCAAAGCACATTTTTCAGTTCCGAAAACAGAAAACAGTCATAGAAAGCTAAATCTTGCGAGTACGGTAGCTGGGCGGTTACTCTCGCTTCGAGGTTGGACGAAAAGTCTATCACCTAATTTTTTTTTAATGGAGCATTAGAATAGATATCCAATTTTATAAATTTATAAAAAAAAATTATTTCGATGGCGATTAATACAAAAATTATTACCAAATCCTAGCCTACCTCAGGTCTTTTCAGGTGTTATACAAAAAAAGTGAAATTTTTTACGTGTTTATCATTGCTTTAGTATTAACATAGATGGTCCAATCGAAAGCCATATTGTTATTCACTCAATTCTCCTTAAAATTTGTAAAAAGAAAAAT
>NW_017535518.1:207360-209944 GCF_001853355.1 Bactrocera latifrons
ATACAATCCAGTGAAAACTTAACACAAATGGAACCTTTAAAAAATGCGAAAAGAATGAAAATGTATAGAAAAAATCTTAAAGAAAAACTTAAAAATGATGACTCATTATCAAAAAAAAGTAAAGGCTGACCTACCGAAACCGTATGCAAATTTATAGAAAGACAGTAAAGGAACAAAAACAACAAGAGCAACCAATAATATTGTTGGATGGTGCATATAAGTGCAAAAATACCCTTTACAAGGCCTTAAAAAAAGTGGAATTAGCGTTATCAGAAGACATTAACAAAAAAAAAGGAAATTTTTAGAATGCTTACAGAAAAATACTTGAAAGAGGAAGAAGAAGCTCAAACAAAAAATACGGTTGACGAAAATGTTAAAATGATTTATGAGTTTTACGCCAGTGATGACATCTCTGCGGACACTGCCGGAAGAAAGTGCACACTTATATCAAAATCAAATAACCTTCCAATATCTAAAAGATTCATGGTTATGACAATTAGAGAAGCATATGAATTTTTTAAAACAACGTTTCCTGGAACATATATTTCACGTACTAAATTTCATAACAACCGATCAAAACACGTGGAATTGTCTAGTAAGCTTCCACATAATATGTGTGTTTGCCAGTACCACGGCAATTTTTCATTTTTATTGGAAGCTATGTTTGGCATTTTTCGTATGTGCCCATCTAACTTCGGCAATTTTTTAAGAAAAGTGTGTTGTGACGAAACCAATGAAGTTTGTATGAGGAATGAATGCAACAAGTGCATTAAAGACATTACAGACGCTTTCGTCCCTTTGATTTACATTAATCAGCTCGAAGAGCTTACTGAATGGAAGCATTGGAGAATCGTCGATAAACGCATCATCATTAGTTATACGAATGGACCAATAACTGATTTGATTAATGAATTGGAATCTCAGTTACCTTCTTTAAACTGCATACTTACGTTAAAAGGAATAAACAAAAATACTTTCGAGACCGAAAAATATCTATTAAACAAGATGAAGCTGTTCTGCAAGTCGATTTTGCGGAAAACTATATGCTCCTCAATCAAAATGAAATTCAGTCTGCACATTTTAGTTACTCCCAAGTTACCATTTTTACGTGTGTTGCCTGGTTGCACAATTGCACAAGATCATTTGCTATTACGAGCGATGAACTGACACACAATAAATATGATGTTTATTGCTTTCTCCTGTTAATTGTAAAGAAACTTAAAGAACAAAACGCTATTTTAAAGTTATTTTTATTTTCTGATGGCTGTGCAAGTCAATTAAAAACAAGTTCATTTTGAGCATTATCCCGTATTTTAAAGAAAAATTAGATTTGACCAACTTTGAGTGGAATTTTTTTGCAACTGCTCAAGGAAAGGGTGCAGTAGACGGAATTGGAGCTGTCATAAAGAGAGAAATTTGGCAAATGGTGAAAGCTCAGAATATTGTTCTTAATAACGCCCATGATTTTTTTTAAATTAGCAAAAATTAATATAAATGGTATTTCTATTTTATATATAAGCAGTAAATATATACAAAATACAACTGCATTTCTTTCGGAGAGATGGGCTAACGTTAAGAGCATTCCCGGAATAAAAAGCAACCATTATTTTTCATTTCTTAATGAAAATGAGCTCGAAATAGCACTAACTGCAGATTCAGCAAAACAAAAAATTTATTTATAAACAAATATACATACATTAATAAATTAATTTATAAACATAAAATATGAATTAAATAATCTTATTAAAAAAGAGTATAAATTGTTTTGTTAAAATAAATACAATTGTTTTTATTTATATACTACTGGAAAAAATAGCGTGCGTAACGTTGGGTTCACGGCCATTGATAAAAAAACTACAACATTTTTTGGCTGCAAGTAAGTTATTTTAGAATTCTCTTATATTCATCTTTCTTTAAGGTATTTCATTTGATGTGCTTTATTATACAAAATTTACTAAAAATTACGAAAACATGCCTCAACCTTCAAAGATACTTCCATTTTTTGTAGCGTGCGTAACAATACTTTGAGATCAAATTTTTCGCAAATTTTAAACCTGTTACAAAAAATATTTTGATGACATTCAAAAGTACACTCAAATCCCACTAAACACTGTGTATAACTTGAAGGTATGTCTTTTGAAAGACCAAAGAATTGTTATATTTCAATCCGAAAACGCGTACGAATGTGGCGTTCGTAACGCAGGATTTGCCCATATGAAACGATGGTGAAATATAGAATGCAGTTCGCGGTATTGAAAAAACATACCGAAATAAGAACAATGTTACAACATTTCCGTTTGTTGAGACCTTCGATCTGTTATATCGTTCATAAATACCAACCAAAATTGGGAGAACACTAGCAAAAAGTTGACAAAGTGGTCTTTCATATCGGATAAGTCGAATATCAGTCGGTTTCTTTTTTACTAATAAATCATTTTTAATTGCTCAAATAACACATTTATTGCCGTCAGTAAATTTTATCCTTCACAAAACGCAAATAAACGCCATCCTTCGGTGCCAAAACGAAGGCTGTCTCCTCGAATTTCATTTCAGGCAAAGTCGAGTCGCAAGTCTCCACACGAAA
>NW_017535518.1:210429-232307 GCF_001853355.1 Bactrocera latifrons
CGCAAACGCTGCTGCAACTCGGGATGCTTGGCGAGTTCATAAAGCGTGAATGTGATGGTCGAGGAGGATGTGTCGAAGCCAGCGAGTAACAAGAATGCGGCCTGAGCTACAAAGAAATCAGGTTGGTTCAGTACGCTGTCCTTTGSGCCATTGGCCRCTTGACGCTTCAACGCRATAAATATATCGATGAGATCGTTACGTTGGTTGCCACTGCGCATGCGCTCCGCAATCGCATACTCGATGGAGCTACGCATGAACTTCTCATACTCTGCTGAGTAGAGATGKGCGCGTACGAGYCTRACCCGCTCCGGCACGAAGAATATGGTAAAGAGATGTAGTAGACGCCAGAGACGCGGCTCATTCACCTCAATGCACATGCGTCGGAATTCAGCGTGTGGACTCACCAAACTATTAGCTGCGATGCCGAACTCGAGTGAGGATATGATGTCGGTGGTGAAGAGCGCACACAACTCCTTTACCTCAACGACCGCCGACGGGTACGGGCACGCATCGTCAGCTGTAAAGTTCCAAGCGTTCATATGCGTCTCCAGCTTACCRCCAATCTTTAATGGATTTTWAAAGGTTTATAGTTAATTTTGGAGAACCTTTGCAGATGCTAAGACAAACCTCTTGCAGCAGCGGATACATTTGCTTCACCTTGCCAKKCGCAAACAGCGGCGAGAAGATATTGTGTATCTCCTTCCATACATCGTATTCCGCAAAGAATAAGTTCAACGAGCCCATGGCATCGCCCACCGAGTCACTGCGTTCGAARCGGCTCGCGAACGCGCTGAAGTCGCTTACCAGTACRCGCTTKATAAGCGCAGGGTCACGCAGCAGCAGAGCGTGATTATGTAGCACATGTATGCCCACAAAGTCTTGACCGCTGGCGGCTTCATGATTGTAGAGCCGTTCAAATTGTTCGCCGAAACAGCAACGATAACGGAGYAGATCGAAAATGTTGCCCACAATCAGTAAGGATGGTATGTGTGGTACACGACGCCTTTCCCAATAGCGAAAAYGCTGGCGCAACCAGCAGTAAGCGGCCGCTAAGAGGCTGAGGCTTAGCGCTAGAAATATGTTGARCATAACTGCTTCTCTGCTGGTTCCGCAAAATATATATTTTTGATATATTTTGATTTTTCACCTGAAGGTTTGCGTTTGTAAACTACACTAAGTGGTTTGCCGTTTGAGAYTATCGGCAGAGAACATGCATTTATAGAGAAAGTTCAACACGGACAAGCGTGTRAACTGTCAAGAACCATGAATTTTCTGTTAGTGGATTTCACCACTTTTGGCTCGGCAGGAGCAACTTTAACAGAAATGAGTGAACAGAGCTGAGAACAGAGCACGTGCATTATATTATAAATTATATTATATTATAAATGCACGTTCTCTGGCAAAAATTTAAACAAGCAAAACGAATGGGTATGTGAGACACAGARCATAAAAAAATGTCTTTATGTTCTCTGTGTGAGAGGTGTGTTTTATACACATTTTTCGCTGTTCAAAATGGAATAAAATATAAACGAAAAGCAAAAGAAAACAAAATTATTTGTTGGGAGCGTACTCATGGGCAAGCATACATACATATATTKCTCTTCATATTCTCTGTTTTATTATGTGAGAGAAATGTAAACAATGTTAACTTTATACAGCRTGACTTCTGTGGCTGTGAGGTGAATTCCTTACTATAAATCTAACAAATGTGCGATATCGAAGGCGCAGGCCTTCCCTATGCTTTATGTTCTATGTTTAATCTTTCTAGTAGAGACTAATATTAGTTATTATTAATATAATATTTTGCTTCTGAGTAACAGTCTGTTCGAAAAAGCGTTAAAGGTACATGTCCAGCACTGTCTTAACAGATGCCTACGCAGTATCCTCAAGATGGGATAACCTAATGTCATCAGCAATGACGACCTACATAAAGTATATAAAAAATGCAGTTCGGGTCCCATGGCCAACTATATTAAATWGCGAAAATGGAGATAGATAGGTCACATACCACGAAAAGATGCTTAAGAAGTTTCCCAAAAATGGAGATGGATAGATTACATGCTGCGAAAAGATAATACATAAGTTTTTCGAAAAGCTTTCAGAGATATCCCTAACTCCACGTGAAGGAAATCCTAGGAAAAAGAAATCGGTTAATGCGGAAAAACGTAAACGAATTAAATATGCCTGCCGAACTCAGGAGCAGATGGAAATTCTTTATTGAACACAATGCTACTGCGGAATATACAGGAAGTGATGGTGATAGTAAGTAGCATGATAGGTCTAAGTTGTGACCTAATAGTCCATAACAGTATTTTGTTCCTAAAATCATTTCTTCTGGGTACGAAAAAGTAAAGAGGTCTAACTACTGATTTTAATTTTACTAAGGATCTTATTAACAAAGATCCTTTGAGTAAAGACTAMAACTTGTTTTTGTATATCACTATAACAATAATAAATAAAATATGTACATTGAAATAAATTTCAYTTGAAATTTTCAGTTTTCAGCCATATCAAAATTTTATCGTCAGGMAGAAAGGCCACAAAAAAGTTTTCGTTTGTAACTTTTTTGTTTCGCAGGAATTTCTAAACTAAGTTGTAAGTAAAGCCACCACCTAAAATGTTGTACACTTTTTTTTTAAATAATTTTCTACAGCTTCAAGAAATCGTGCGACAATGTGTTATTCCTGCTGTAGCTCATATTCCTGCTGCTCGCCCCGCTGTGGGCCATGCAGACCATGCGGGCCATGTGGCYCTTGYGGACCATGTGGWCCCTGCGGACCTTGCCGRCCATGCTGTGCACCGTGTGGACCGAGCGGATCATATGGCTCATGTCTTGATTGTCGTAAACCCTGTGGTGAGTCRAATATTTGTCGACCCACAGGCTGTTTCTATTTCGGCTGAGATACCATCGTCGCGAACACGAGTCATAGGAAGTGTGTTTGCGAGCCATCTGCGTCTAGTGCGTCCATTGTTGGTGCTGGCGTTGTGCTGCAAACACCGAACGTTTTGGAATTTCGCTAGAATAAATGTTACAGAAAAAACGAATAACAGGACAAGCACACATTGTGCTGAGTGAAGTTGATGTGTTGTAAACACGAAAATTGGCCAATAAACATACACACGTTTTGACATCAATAAAATGAGATGGCTTTCGTTTTTCTTTAGTGGCAATGTGAGATAATTTGATTAATTCACAAGTCCCAAGAGAGCAGCGATTGTTTTCTATGTTAGCTTTCGAATTTCCTTCATGAAATACATAGCGTATAAATCTTGAGATTTCCGTGAAAATTTTCAAACATAGGTTCAGGTTTGGTTGAAGAGAATTTATAAATAAATGTGGCTGGAATTGCCACTTTTTCGGTACCGTCGATTTGCTTGATGGTCTTTAGGAATCAATAGAGTCGAAAAGTCAAAATATTCAAGATTTCATCTCCCTCGACACTCGTTGTTGATTTAGATAATGAAAAGAAACGATATGAGATTAAACTGAAAAAGTTGAGGCAACGTAATACACGCAAATAGCACTACAAGAAAAGGTGAMTAGAGTTGGCGTGAGATAAGTTTATGATGAGTGCAAAATATATAAAAATGAGATGAATAGATTTTAAGTAATGAACCGAAATGATATGAGAAAAGGACGGTTAGTACTGATATATGCTATATGTTACTAGAAGATGTGTATGAAACGAGATAAAAGAAGATGTATGATCGCATGATAGATGATATCAGGATGGGAAACAGGATGGGCTCAAATTGAGGCAAAATGATATAAGATAACAGAAGCCAAACAGTTTGCGTGAGATAAACTGATATGAGATGAGATTGTATAAAATTAATTGACTAACTAGAGACGTGACGATGGTTGAGTTGGATTTTTTTTCGCATTATTCACATAGGTTAGAGATGAAATGGGAAGATAATAGAACACATCAAATGAGATGACTAGTCATCGGACAGGTTAGATCAATGCAAAACAGGAATTTATGAATCTGATGAAATCATACAAAATTAAATAATTCGATAGGCAATACAAACTTATCTTCTTGCCGCAATCGTAGAGTTCATACCGAATACTGGTCAATAAGAATTCATGTGATAACGCTAAAAATCAGGTCGCTTTGTATAGAGGAGAGTTAAGTGGGTATATCCAGTCACTTTCTCCCCATAGTCCAGCCTATACAAGACTGAGGCTGAAGACAACGCCGAAACTGACATTAGCCGTCTCAACAACTTTGTGATCGGCTCAAAGYGCTTTGCCGATTTGAGAGAATCTCATTATCCCTTCTGTAGGAGTTTTTTTTGTTTTTTTGGTATTACAACGGATCAGCGTACTAAGTTGTTTAAGTGAAATTTCTGCTAGGAGCGACTTTTCAACCCAACATTAATGTGAAACAGACSATTCGCTTATAAAATGAACGGCAAAATCTACAACTAGACAAATGATATTTACAAGGTCCGCTCCTTAGTAAACAGGACTTAAAAAAATAGCAAAACAAATGGGTTTTTCGGCAAAATCAATTTATTTTATTCAAAAGAGTCTCCTTCTGCTTCAATACTGCTTTTTGCATGGCCCAAAAGCATATCGAAAAAGTGTTTTAGCTCGTTTGCCGGTATGGCCGCCAGGACGCCGGTGCAAGCCTTTTGAATGGCCTCTACGTCTGCAAAACGCTTTCTTTTCATAAGCAAATGCATTTTTCCAAAAACTAARAAGTCGCACGGTGCCCTATCAGTTGAATACGGGGAGTGGTTAATGGTTAAAATGTRATTTTTGGTCAAATAATCGGTCACAAGCGTCGATCGAATTCCATTTGTAAAAATATYAATGATGATTTCGRCTGATTTTTGTTTGGTCCACATATTGATCGTCATTTATGTCCTCACGACCACTTTRAAAACGTTGAAACCACTCGTGCACTCAGCTATGGGATAGATCATCGTCGCCATAAACTTGTTTCATCAATTGAAACGTTTCGGTAAAAATTTTACCAATTTTAAAACAAAACAAGAAAAAACGTTAACTGCGGCTGCACCGAATATACCCTTCACAGTTGCATTTCTTTTCGTAACTATGTGTCCAGTTTGTATGGCAGCTATATGCTATAGTAATCGATATCGCCAGTTCCGACAAATGAGCAACTTCTTGAAGAGAAATTGAAATTTGCAAATTTTCAAAACGATATCTTAAAAACTGAGGGACTAGTTCGTTTATATACAGACAGATGGACGGACGGACAGACGGATATGGATAAATCGACTCAGCTCAACATACTGAACATTTATATATGTATATACTTTATAGCGTTTCCGACGCTTTCTTCAGGATGTTACAAACTTCGTGACAAACTTAATAGGGTATAATTAATGTTGGCTCTTTGTTCGAAGCTCATAACACACATACTGACACTTAATGAAATGTCATGAAATTCTCACTGGACAATTGATAAGGATAGCAGATTCTAACGCACCACTCGACATAAAGATGGCGCCATAAGGGTCGCTAGATTCAAGAAGTTTTGTTCCTGTTTATTTTGGAACGCATCTTGTAATATTATAGGCCCTATAGCAGGAACAGTGAAAAACGTAGAATGGTGGGTTGTGTCAGCTGATACGACCTATCTTATGGGCGCGCAATGTAAGTGCACAGTGAAAAACGCTACTCCCTTCTCTCTTTGACGTAGGATGACGTGGGAATCTACAGCATTTTGGGTTTTGCCGTGGAAACGTGTCAGCTGATTGCTCTCTCACAACCAATTATCAACTTTTATAATTGAATCTGTTCAATATGTTTGAAATTTTCTTAAAATAACTAAAAATCAGAGTCGAATGCTATTATTTATAAATATAAAAACTATTTGTTTTCAGTTTTGATATTTTATATTATAAAAAATTTTAATTGAAAACATRGATGTGTACAAAACCATATATGCGTATTGAGCAATGGCAACATTGTGCAAATGAAAACAAGCAAAAATGGCTGAATTCTACTTTTCTGCCACGTTTTTTCACTGGGCGCACATTTTGCAGATGAGGAAGGAAAAAGAAGGAAGGCAGTAGCGTTTTTCACTGGCTCTGCTATTATTCTGTATCTCGATTCGAAAATGTATGGTATTCGAAACTCGAATCTATCTGACTTAAAATGTTGAAGGAGGAGTCCGGAATATATAATATAAACCATTTTCGAAAAAATCTTAAACCCAAGAAAGCCAAAGATGTCTAACATTGTTGTCTTGTCAATAACAGGCTACGCAAAACGCAACTCTGCAAGTCTCCAGCAAAGATTGTCCTTAAACAAAAATCAGTATGTTTATGTTTTTGAGTATCTTGCACTTTTTTATTTACAAAATCTCAAAAATTAAAAAAAGATTTTTGTATTTAAATATTTTTATATGATTTTTRTGCCTTTCACCATGCAGTTCAATGTTTATAACGAAATACACTTGCCATTGCAGTTCACCCAATTCATTGCCCAAATCGACGCTGCGTTTATTTAWTAATCTTCACCTGCTTGCTTTGCTGCGTACGCTCGTTTGTATCGGTAACTTGCTTTAACAACATCTACGCCCATAACACGAAGAGCCGTAACAYGAACTGCCACACGGCTGACACGAACCCCACGGCGCACCACAAGGCGTGCATGGACCTATGGCACCGCATGGTCCTATACAACCCCATGGACCGAAGGGGCCATAAGGACCACAAGGAGCCGGTCGATAGCACCAGCAAGGGCACTGCATTAGGTGATGGCTGAAGTCTACGAAAAAAAAAAAAACAATTTGGAATAATTAAAAACGATTTGCCGTATGTCACGAATTACTCACGTTTTTAGTTAGCGCAGAAATTTCTAACAAAAAAATTCTCCGTGCCAATGAGGTGTCGCTTACTTTCGGAATTTTTCGAAATTTTATGAATTAAAAACGATCATCTTTGACAATTAATGCACTGACTCGGTGATTTTTAAATTTTTAATCAACCTTTGCAAGGTGTACTCTTTTTATTCTTTTATATCTTCATACAAAATATCAAATGAACAAAATGACACATGGCAATTGCAGACGCATTCTTTGAAATCTATTATCTAACCGCATGTTCGACTCGTTGTCCAACGATCGCCACTATTTGTCAGCGCTTGTTGCATTTGAAATTCAATTTCCAACCCAAGTGTCTCCATATTATTAGTAACTCGTTCTGCAACAAACCCACTCTGTACACACAGGTCCAAGTTTTGTACTCCACAGTCGGCCAGTAAGTACATTACCTTAGTACTTAGTATTTTGGTTTCAGATAGCGGCATGGGTTCGGGCATTTGGAGCACGGACAACCGAACGCACAGCAGCCCGGGTATGGATTGCAGCAGGGTCCGCACGTWCCACAAGGGCCGCATGGACCGCGCGTTATACAAGGACCGCASGGGCTACAGCAGGGACCASAAGGTCCRCACGGACCGCAAGGTGAGCACGGACTACATGACGACGGTCCGCAGCARGGTCCACAAGAACCACATGGGCCGCAGGGGCTGCATGGGCCACACGGTCCGCAGGGGCTACATGGGCCACATGGTCCGCAAGGTTGGCACGGTCCGCCTGGTCGGCATGGTCCACACGGACCGCAGGGGCCACAAGGGCCAGTCGGGCAACCATAAGAGCCGCAGCAACCGCAACAGGCAAAAGGCATTTTGAGTTGTTTTATCCAAGTAGACTATTGGAGGATTAAAGTGTTAATTGGTATTTAGKTGTAAGCATATTTACAGTTGTCTTCATACCTGTTACTTTGAAGATGATAATCGAAAAGATCGTGTAATTTTGYTGTTTATGAAAAGCCGAAAAGTTTTTGAATGATCTGAGTGATTTTTTCTTGAAAAACAAATAGTAAAATATTTCTCATTGAGCACTTGGGATTAAATTTAGAACAAGTGGTCAGCTCTAATCCGAACTTTAGAGGAACGGTGAATTGGTGGCTYAAAGGTAAAGTTATACCGCATTGATGTAGGGGAAGCAAACTTTGGACTGTGGCGTTAATGAGTTAGTTGGAGTTCGAGCTCCTCCCAAAAGGGAAACCTTTCTAGATGTAAAAGGAGTTTACTATGTGGATTAACGGATGTCTTTACGAGCTCGCCATTGATTTTCCATCAAATGTTCTTGGTATTCCACGCCTTGCAGCCTCAAGCTTTGCACTGATATCATCATATAATATTTTTAGGTCTGAATGCGAAGAGTCAACCAAACTATGCGCAGGCGTTAGATCGGACGCGAAACTATTGACTTGAGTTTGATAATCCGAACTATTCTGTGAGTTTCCTCCATAAGCATTTTTTTCGAAAAGGAATATTCCCAAAGATCAAGTAGAAATCTTTCAAATTTTCTGCAAAAAGAGAACTCTTACTTAAAAGAGTGGACATTTTACTCTGCAGTCAAAAGCCTCATGTCATGATCCTATAATCCAAAAAACCTTAAAAAAAGAACATAACCTGTGATAAACTAAATGCCTGTTGATTTAGATCTCTGATCTACCATAAAAACTCTAAAATGTATCCAAATAACCCTAAAGAGGAGAACATAACCTGTAATAAACTAAATTCCTGCTCCCTTAGAACTCCGATYTACTTAGTCCCACCATAAAAACTCAACATTTTCTTCCTGTATGGCTGAGGTATGAGTTTAATTTTTTCAAGCATTCTTATAAACTATCTTAAAATCATTAACAATCTTTTGTAGACCCTTTCGAAGCTGGCTGCAGGGCAGACTGCTCGGCATCAGCATTGAATTTTTTTTGCGGATGTGATGGAGACCTCTTTTTCACGTTGTACCGACWGTCATGACTAACAGCGGGAGTGTGATGTGGCCGACGAAATTTTAAAGGATCCATACGCACCGCATCGGCCAGCTCGCTAGATAATAAGAAATGTACTTTCCACTTGTCCATGAGCGTTGGAAATCTGCAGGCAATGGATCTTGTAAAGTCCAGCGCCAGTCTTGTTCTATCATCCAGATGCCTACAATTACGAGTGCGACCCCGTTGTTTGGGTGCATTAGAAGACTGTCATTTTAATTACATCATACTTAATGGTTTTACTCGTCTCCAAAACTCGAGATGGTATGATCATAAGCTTTGTGGGTTTCTTCAAATCCTCGCTGGAGTCCTGACTAAAGCTGTGTGGAAAGCAATAATTTAGTGTTTATTTTTTTTGTTTTGTTTTTTCAGAAGCTTACGTACACTAGGGACTCCTTCGAATCGTTTGGCATAATCATCACCCGCGGTGGTGGATCACTCTCTGGCGCAATGATGACCTTCGCTGAGCTACATAGAAGAGGGAGAGTGAGAAATACGAGCGTGAGAGCACGTCCAACTCGGTATTTAATTAGAGCGTCACCTACATTTGCGGAAGACTACATCCCGATTGCAAGACCAATAGTTTCGTGGGTTTTTKCTTTTCCATCTCGTGTAATTTTTGCGATTGCCTCAGCCGGGMTGTTAGTCACGCCCAACGTTGGTGTTGTACCCAATTTGACTGCGATTCACGGCTAAACGACTGGCTAGGCCCAGTCCAGGCCGTTGGATCTGGTTTTGGACCTTGTGGTGTGCGTGTACGGCTGCAATAACCATTAGGACAACATGTATTACAATAGCCATTCTGGCAAGCGGAAGTAGACGAGCCATTTTTATTGTTGTAGCAGCGATCGCACATCCTGGGTTGGGCGTTCTTCAAATGGAAGAGCTGTGAAGTCGCAGGGGGAGATTAAGTAACAGAAATTAAATTAATTACAAATTTTACAAACTATTTTTGTAACCTACGATTTTTTTATTATAAACTTTTAAATTTTTAAATGTTCTTGCTAAGCCGAAATATTAATGAATGATTCAGAAAAAAAATTTCTGACAACTAATGCAAGCATGTCTGGTGTGAAATACTGAAAACTTCGAAAATGCGGTGGAGCATCAGTGTTTCTACAGGACCTTTTCGCTATTTCGCTTGATTGATGGCGATGCTGTTATTGAGGTTTTGCGTTGTGAGTCAATATTTGTGCGATTTTTGACAAGATTGTCGAGAAGAGAACACGTAAGAGCATCTTATTGGAAGATAAAGTAATTTTTCTCGGAAATCTCAGACCTCAGTTCTTAATGTTTAAACTTAAGTAAAGAAAAACTCACTCAGGCAACTTAGTAACTTTGTATGTATATTGTTGTAGGGGAGCAATTGGAAAGAGGGGGGGCTCTCACCAAAAGTAGTGGTCTTTCCTACATGAAACCTTAGGCCTTTAGGCCAATAATGTTTTACGGGGTTGATCTGCAGTGGAAAGCTGTCGGCAAAACTGCATTAGCTAAGCAGATAGAGGTTCACTGAAGACTACATGCTACACATTGCACTTGTAGAAATGCCATAGCTGGTAGGTGCTATGCGGCGAAGACTTTAATTAAACTTAGGGAATCAAGGCTTATGATGCGCCCCGAACAAGAATACACTCAAACTTTTCACTACTTTGATTCCATATCTAGTAATATAGGCTACTGCGCGGAATTTTTCCTCTCTACTCACACATCCGCGAGAAATTTGTAGCCGTAGCGGGTAGTTGGAAAGAGGTAGAATTTTCTGTGGAAACTCCCCATAAACTCAATTTTCAGGCTACCAGACCTTTCAAGCGGAGTTGGTAGCCATTAAGGTAGCGGTAGATATACTGTTCCGAAGTGCAGCTTCGTTCAGAAAGATGTGCATTCACTCTCATAGCCGAGCGACTATACTTTTTCTCAAAAGTAGTCAAAAAATGCATAATCTTTTTAGTTCAACTTCAAGTTTTTTCCTTATTAGGTTTGTATGAGGACCCGATCAGAGCAGAATCACCGGAAACTGCAAAGCCGGTGAGCTTGCAAAGGAAGGCATATTTATCCTAATTTCATCCGGTTGGAACCGTGTCGGTTGTTCGATGTCCTTTTGCGCTCTAACGCGGCACCCATGGATCTCCAGTGAGCTTGGCGGGCGCTGGTGAACAACCAGAACTTGCGTAATTGCGCGATCTTTCTAGCCCAAAGTGAACAGAAGGAGGTTCTTCGAACCATTTGCACTTGCCAAATTCAAGATGGCAGTTATGTGGGTATTTCAGCCCTATTGACTGACACTGTCCGATAGGTACACACACGGTACAATTAAAAGTATATGAAGAAAGGTGAGGCCAAATCATTTTGTCACTTTTTCTTCTAATGCCCGTCTTTTACCAGCCTGACACATCTTTGGAGAACCTAGCGAAGTGGTCGGTATTTGATATCAACCGCTTCAACCGATTTGTGACTCAAAACGTCTCGTCGATCTATGGATCTGTGTGGAAAGTAAAGTAAAGCAAAGGCCAACTATCTGACCAAGTGTTATTCATAGATTTTTTTAATCAACTCTGCCTAAACTAATCAAAAGTAGTAACTTTGTAGGGGTCATCGCCAAGCTTCTACCCCCGAGATCAAAATTGAGACGAGATATCTTCTAAGCTCCCAAAGTTCCAACTTAAAAGACATTGGGCAGTTGGGATGGAATAAATTAGTTATCTTATTTTAAGTTGTTTGAAAACTAACTGCGGTCTCCATAAGTTTTGCCAGTAAAATATCAATTTTAGGCTTTACAATCGACTATTGCAAGAATTTTATTACCAAAAACGAAGCATTGGATTACAATTTCTAATAATACACGGTTCATATTTACATGCTTTATATATAACACGAAAAGCGGTGTCGATTACTTATGTATTCAGTATATACAAAGTTAATCCCTCACGACCGAATGTACAACTGATACTTTAAATCAACCGTTAGCTCAACACGAACCGTCTATGGATGTATCAACAAATTTTTTTCGCCCCAATTCAACTCAAGACATTGCATGAAAACTCCTTTAGAGTGGAAATTAAGCTGACACCAATTTTCAGTCCAATTTCAGAGGCAACATGGATTTGGACAACAGTTGGAGCAGGGATCGCATGGTGGTGGACAGCAGCCTACTGGACAAGGTGAGGGACAGCAGGGAGGGTTCGGTGACGAATCCGGTATGCAAGGTGGTCCATAAATACCATGCGCTCCGCAAGCGGTAATCGGTCCATATGGTCCTATGGGTCCGTAAGGACCACACGGCGCAACGGAAAAGCCGCAAGGTTCGCACATCTTCAATTGGTTTGGGGCTGCTGTTGGCGAAAATAATAAATAGTAAAGTACATAGGTAAGTCAAGAAAATATTTACTAAATCTTTGCTAAACATAATTACCTTTTTCAAAAGAATTGTAGCGGACAAATTTTTTTGGATTTATTTTTAGTTAGAACAAAAAGTTTTGTAATGAATCTTTTATCACATTTTTATTTGGCAATTAAGATATTGCACTGCTTTTTTATGTTTTGTTTCTTGTATGTAAAGTGGTTTTAGGGTATAGTATATCATCAACCGATTGAGGAAGCTTTCGCGACTATAGGATATTTGTCCTGCCTCCGTTTATGTCACGCCGTTCAATGGTTTAGTATGACAAAGAGATGACAAAATCTGTAATTTCAGGTTACCGAAGGTCTGTAAATGGTCCTCAACCTATCACTGAACTCTTCAAATACCCGATGTTTTGAATATCGGAAGCGTGGTCCCACTACTGCAACCTGAAAAACCCGCCAACTTAGTGGAGTCCTATTGTCCGATAACTCTCCACTCCCCAGTAGTGAAGACACTTGAGGTCTTGCTACTTCCGACCTTCACAATCCACCTGAGCCTAGCAAACCACCAGCATGGCTCCCGAAAAGTGCACAGTACCACCACGACACTTAGAGCCACAAGCGTGCAGATAGCTCATAGCCCTAACCAAAAACTTTCAGCGAGAGAACGATTCTCTTAGCGCTGGACTTGTCAAAAGCCAGTCAATGTGTGATTGATTGACGCTACTTGTGGGCATCGAAAAATCTACGTTTCCGCCAGGACTAAAGAGGGGGAACTACAATACCTGAGTGGCCGTCAATCATGCATACTAACATGGGGTAAACTACACTCCGGACTACGACAGCATGCCTCTTGATGTCTCCCATGGAACACCTGGATAGTGAGGCCTGTATGCTCACATTAAGGAATATAATGAAATCGACCAGAAATTGGACGCAACTAACTTCCGGCAAGCATTGGCCGCCATCTACATCTTCATCGACTCCCTCTTAGTGAATGGCATATTTGGAGCCAAACCACCACCCATTGCAGACGAAGGATTCGAGTTGCTGCGAGAAAAGAGAGTGACCCTTTCGCAGACCCTGATATAGCAAACATATGTCCAGAGTGTTATGTGTAACCGCATGACACTAGCCGCCTCTTTGCATGCCCTGCTAACCGTCCTCTACTGACACTCTTTTGCCTTTGGTCCGACCCCGTCGAAGAGCACGTTTCCTGGGCCTACCGTTGGTTGACGTCAGTGACAACTTATCTAATCCTTACCTTTCTAACGGGGATTAGGTAGTTGTTACAGCAATAACAGAGCTAAGATCCCTGATTCTTGACAAGACAAACAAATTTTGCACTTTAATTTGGAGTCTATGAGCATATTGAGGAATCTTTCTCATTAAAACAAAGGCAAATACAAAGGCCTCTATGAAGATTATTATTGGTGGTATTATTGCAAGATGACAAAATCTGTAGTTTTAGTCTATAGAAGAACTTGATACAGGGATAGGGTCTATGTAACCTTCAAACAATTGGTGATGCTTTTGTGGTAAAACTTTTACTTGTTCAAAAGATTTTGGCTCAGGTTCTGCAATTTCGAAGCTCTGAACCACGTGTTACAGCCCAGCGGATCTCCGGACCATTGGGGACGCTTAAACCCGCTAAGATCCCAAAAGCAATGCACCCCATACCTAGAGCTATAATATTCTTGCGAAGATAAAGAAATTTCCTACTTCAAATCGGAGTTTTTGAGCAGATTTATTGCAAGTGCTGAGATTTCGATGTTTTTTTTCTAAAATTTTACTTTATTTTCACTTAAAAGTTCTTAATTCAAAAGCAAAAGTTCTGACGACAAGCTCCATTGCAGCATTTCGAATATTACTGCTTAGCAGCAACACTTTGGTGGCGTATTATAGCAATGAGCCTTGCATGGGCATGGCCAACGGCAGCAGAAATCCGTACACTTCAAGTACCTGCAGGGGCAGACGCATGGCGAGCAGCAGCAAGGACTACAGCAAGGGCTACAACCAGAACACATTTTGTATGCCTTTACCTAGAGTGTGGTCTGGAATGTTTAAGAGAATTAGTGGGGATAGATGGATGCTTATTAAAGACCGGTACTTACTTTTTAAGCTTTTGAAAAAAAACTATAGATTAGAAATTTAGGTTAGTTTGTTGAGCCGAAAAATTTGTGTAATGATTTTGAATTTTTTTGTTTGAAAGATGAAAAGCGGAAAATTTTTAATTTTTTGACAGCTATTGCATTGAGTTCATGTTTGTTGCAAGTAGTTCGAGTGTATCGGTGCTGAAATTCTTATTGCCTTCCGTACTCCGGTTAAGCTCGTGCTCATATTTATATATGGTCCCGGCTTTACCACTTTGTTTTGGATTTTGATTTGAATAACGTAATAGATGCTACAAAGGGTTCCGGGGTTCCGAGAGTGGTCATGATATTTCTATTTTGACATCGATGTCGTTATAGTTTCCATCAAAATTCGACATTATGCGTTTTTTCTTTGCAGATTTGTGTCCTTTACTTTGATTCGGTCTAAAGAAACGTGGACATGTTTTCTTCTTCTTTCGGACAATTATTTAATTCTCATTTGGAACAAGCTAGTAGAGATGGCTATACCATAGATAAGAGTATCTAAACTATTAAAGAACCACAAATACTAAAAAAAGGGGCGTTATGAAAATAAGTTTGGCTCTAGATGGTATCTTCCATAAGCTATACAGAAGGACTACGAGAGAACACATTCCTTCAAAGAAACCATTAAAAGCTCTATCCGTCCAAACACAAAATCCCTTATATAAAGAACCCCCAAAACTCAAAAGGGAGTACTAAGCAAACAAACTGACGATGTCGCTATGTTGGATTGGCAGGCAGGGGGCCTATTCTGTAACTCGATTCGAAACAAAATTTACTCGAATTCGCATTTCGAGTTATATTCCGTAACTCGATTTTCGGATTTTCAAGCCAATTTTCGAATAAAATATTCGTTAGCTTTTGAGTTGTAGAAAGCAAAAACGAAAATTGTACGTATTTATTCAGGCAGAGGGTGGTACAGCTTTCGAAAAATTATAAAGTAGATCCGAATTTCGAATAGAATACATTTACGAATCGAGATACAGAATAGGGCCCCAGGACCGAGTGCGCCATTGAACCAAGAAGTGTTCCAAAGATCATTTATGAATCGAGATATGGAATAGGGCCCCTGCTTATAGAGTAATATACTCGCCAAAGGAACCCATTTCTCCGCATTTCCGCAATGTTCTGGAACTAAAATAACCTTAAACTTCAAACTCTCGGAAAATCCTGTTTTTTGATTCTAGCCAGCTAGAGAACTTTACAAGCCCAAACTATAGTCTTAATAGTTGTTTCAGGCTTCAGCGGCTTGGGAGACTAATATTTGGACTAATCTTTCGATACCACAAATTTAATAAAAAAATCGCACTTTAATAAAAGCAGTTTCACTTTTATTAAAAAGAAAAAAGAAAAATGTAACCAAAAAAATGTGAAAAATAGCTGTTTTATATGGCTGCCTAGAACTTTTCTGGTCCGCTGTTGGTCACGTTGTTCGATAACATTGATTTGCTTTGGGATCACAATCCATTTAACTGAAAGTAAAAATAATTTAATTTTAGAAGAATTCATGATTAAATGTAAGCATTAAATACCAATATTTTTGCCGTTCGCCGTTCATTTGACATTTAGCCGCTTTGAATTAGTGGTGTTGTAAATCCCAGAAGCTGAATTGGGACTGAAGTGATATAAGAAATGAATGTCAAACCGCGTTTTATTCAGCTTCCACCGTGGTAATACTTACAAAAGCGGCGTAGATATGTCTAGCAACGGCCACAGCAGGATCCACACGGGCCACAGCCGCCACAAGGTCCACAGGGGCCACAGCAGGGTCCACAAGGACCACAGCACGACCCACAGGGGCTACAGCACGAGCTATAACAGGGACTACAGCAAGAGCCATAACAGGGACCGCAGCACATTTCGATGTTAGGTTAATTTCTGTAAGAAATATRAATTACTTTTAAACGGTACGCGAAAAATTATTCTCATTGGAGTTAAATAAAAATCCTTAGAAGGATTAACTTACTTTTGGTCGCAACGGAAATTTGGTAGCTGGTTTTTAGCCGAAATATTGTTTTGGAATGAGAATCCCTCCAAATTTATTTTTCAAAATATTTTCTTACTTGAACTTACTTGAAAATATTTTCATGATTTGCTTGGATTTTTAAATATCGATAAAAGTACAGTATTTTAATGAACAAGCACTTAATTCTTTTATATTAGATATTTCCCAAAAAAATCTAACTACTAAGAGTTCCTGCCAAAAAAAGTGCAAACACAGAACAGCTTACTAAAAAAAAAGAAGTAGAGAGGATCTAATAAAGTTTGTATTTTAACTTTGAAGGCGAACCAATCTTGTCGAGCTTTGACATCATAATCTGCTTTAGCCTCTTCTTTCCTTCTTGGGGTAGAMACCAYTTACGCGRTTTTAGCCGAAAATTTTCAGAGYTGGAGTGTTTTCATCCATATGGACGATGGACGACATTACCTAGCCAGCAAATCCACTACCTCTTAATTCGCTGAATAATAACAATGTCGCCTCTTGGTTCCATCGACTGATCTGATGTTGTCATCGTCCATTCCTCTACACCATTTAGCAGAACAGGGATGACAAGTCATTTGTAGAATTTAGTTTTTATTCGTCGAGAGAAGACTTTACTTCTCAATTGCCTRCAGTCCGAAGAAGCASCTGTTGCCAAGAGTTATTCTGGGTTGGTTTTCGAGGCTGACATTGTTGTTAGTGTTAATGCCGATTCCAAGATAGACRAAATTATCTACRACTTYGAAATTATGATTGTCAGCAGTGACGTGGSAACCAAGTTGCTAGTGCGATGACAATTTCTTTGATTGCAAGAGATACATRTTTCGTCTTGCCCTCGTGCACTATCARATCCATTTGCCTCGCGTCCTATTCCACTTGCGCAGTTCTGGACGTTTGTCCTTTGTAATTCTTTGAACTTTTGAGAAATGAATCACAAGACTTTTATATATAAATTAACGAAGAGCTTTGAATCTAACGCAAATTTAGTTCGGKCAGCTCGTAAAAGTGTGACTATCGAGATGTTTCAATCACAGTCTGGCAAAAGCCGAACAGTTTAGAAGGAGGTATCTAGATTATTCCAACTCGTCTTCTTCAATACAGCTTTTGCAATTTGCGTTCGACAAGAAAAGTGGCCTTAACGCATATGAGTCTATTGGACCATGTCCAATTGGAACATTTACAATTGACTTTGCTAAGTGCGAATACTTCGGAGAGCGTCTTACGGTTCACTCTGTTTCAAAACGATTTCGCAGTCCTACAAGTTGTGGTTGTTGACAAGCGTTTGCCGATTTCCGATTCGCTTTCAATGGAATGTAATTGGGGTAAGAGTGCCGCCCCTACTTAACTCATCGGGCTTGCAGTTCCGGAGATCCCGTTGTGACCGGACACCCATACAAGTCCAATATTGCTCAATTGCTCCTGTACTATAGATATATGAGCGACCGATGCCTTTCTCAATCTCTCACGACGGAGATTAAGTCTATTAGATGATTGATCTTGGAATTTTCAACTGATCTTGCTCTGAAATTATAATGATTTCTCTGAGTGGATCAAGGTAGAAGATGAGTCGTTTGGACCAAGGGTTACTAGTTGGTTATTTCTTTTGGATATGAATTTAAACTAAAGGTTTGGTTTGATTTCAAACGGGTTTAATAAGCAGTGAATGATTAAACTTAAGTGGAGAATAGGAGAGTTTTWGCCTATTCTGTAACTCGATTCGAAAAAAATTTAGTCGAATTCGAATTTTTTTATTTTGTATTATCATCACTTTTAAGTGAAACAAGTACTATTTTATTCAATGAAGAAGGAAACCACCATCTAGTACTTTATTAACATTTGCTTTTTCAAGGAGTTTCGGATGCATCCTGTTAAATCACATATATACATACATATGTAGATGCATCGCTGTTGAAATGCGAACRTTAAGGAAAAGCAAATACACAATTTTCGTCGGCGCCAAAAGTTGTGACATCAACCACGCTTGAGTTCCGCTGCAATTGCTTACGCTTCCTYTATCACAGTGCTATATGCTGCTTGCCTTTACATCATTGAAGCCACAGTTTTGTATGTAGAGTTAGTGTGGGGTGTAAATTGATGGGAAGTGTCRTAAGCGATCCGGTAAAAAGAAATTGAAAACAACGGCGTACGTTTAAGGAGGGAGGGCTGTCTATGCGACATGCCGCTTGCAATTATTTACCGCATAAATCTGAAAGGAAGGGGAACGTGAAAGAGGTGCCCGAATACGCTAATTCCGCAATCCGTACTTACGTAAGTGTTCAGCAGTGCCTGCTAACATAGTCTTCGGCACAAGGAATGATGGCACAAATCTTGCAATCCATTGCGTTTGACGCACATGCAAGTGCAATGTATACCACAGAGTATACCGCGTGGACGATCGCGCGTTGGTCCTAAAATGAGTTAGAGAAACAAAATATCAGAAAATTGAAAAACGTTGTCGAAAAACACGGCCGCTCTATATGTGACCACCACCGCTGTGAGTGCCATGTTGCGCGCAAAGCCGTTAGCAAGGTGGGTTTCACGCAGCCGAAATCCACCTTGACAGTTTTGCGCGCATCAAGGTAAATTCGTCATGATGAAACTCACCTTGTTAACAGCTAGTTAAGTCACTTTAGGCTTTTTAGATTATTTGGTTTCGCATACTTTCAATTCTAATTTAGAAAAGGTCCATTCTTCTCCAAAAATAAATATGAAATCAAAATCGAATTATTCGCAAACAAGACTATCATATACATAAGCATGTATATATGTATGTGTATGTATTTAACACGACGGGCCACAAGGATTGCACGGTGGGCACGGTCCACATGGTGCACATGGTACTTGTGGACCGCATGGCCCGCATGGGCCACATTGTGTATTCCACGGTGTCGGCGCACATGGATAGCATGTGCCGCACTCGGGCGCTTCATATGGACATCCTGGCATGCAGGGACTGCAGGCACCGCAAGGTCCGCAGGGTCCACATGGTCGACTACGTCGGCCGCGTGGCCCACAAGGTCCACAACCTAGACAACATGGATCGCACGGCGGTGGTACATACGGACCCGAAGGCATTGTCAAACCACATGGTCCACAATTGGGTATACAGCATGGTCCGCAGGGTCCGCATGGATTACACGGTCCGCATGGCGAACAAGGGCTGCCACAGGGTCCACATGGGCCGCAAGGGCCACATGGTCCGCAAGGTCCGCAACAAGAATAGCATGGATCGCACATTCTGATATGTTGTTGTTTTGTTTTTCTTTTTTCGAATTCTATAAAAGAGTATGTGTAATTATTATCTTCTTGGAAGCTGTGATAAACCATGTGACTTACTTCAAAAAGTTGCCTTAAGAGAAAAGCGCACAGAAAATTTGGAAGTGTTTAGTTTAAAAATTTTGATCTGAATGAAAAAATGTGAAATTCGGAAAATTTTGATTAAAATTTGTATGTTATTCCAGAAAGTGATAATTTAATGCAACAAGTACAAGAAAACTAATATGTAGTTTTTGGTCCATCTTGTGTCTCAGTAAGTTGTTAAAGGATCGTGCTCAGTGACAATTAGAAGAGGAACGGTTTACTGAAGACTTTACGCGAGTTTACACAACTTCTTTTAAAAGTATTTACCAGCAGTTAAATTAGGTTAGGTTAGGTTTGTTGGCTGATCTAGAGGTCGCGCTTGGATTCCTACATACAATCCTTTGTGAGACCATAAAAATTGAACTTTTGCACCCGATTTTATTCTCACTAGCTTCGTGAGGTAACTAAGAGAACTCCTGCATCTGATCTTATGCCCACAAGCTTCGTGTGATATCTAAGTTTGTGAGCTCCAAAGCGTTTAAGCCTTGATCTCGCAAATGCGTGACATTCAAGATGGAAGTGTTAAGGGGGTTTCATCTCGACTCTTCCGTAGAGCTGCTGCAGCTKGTATTCCTCTTAATTCTCACCTTTGATTTACTTTGCAGTCGTYGACGTCGTTGAAAAATCTCTTGTTGTTTCTAGGAAACGGTTCTGTTCCAAGAAGGTGACTGCGATGACGATTTGTGCAAAAATACCCCAGCTGGAACTGCCTGGAAAGGAGTTCATTACACTCCTTAACTGCGAGCATACGGACCCCACTGTGCAGGTGTTCCCTAGGAGACATCAAGAGGCATCCTGTTGTAGTCCGGACTGCTGTATTTTGACAATTTTGGAGCTTCCTCGTCTGCTTTTTCCTACATCTAGGCGACTATATCGCTGCGACGTAGTTAAGAACCGGSCGGCCATTGTTTTGTAAGTTGTTAACAATTCTTCCTTGTACTTTCCCTATATGGCGCCGCTAGCGACTTGATGCCGCTCGATGAAGCGTCTTCATGCTTATTTGAAAGAAAAGTGCAAGAAGAGTAAATTCTACCCAAAGTTCTTCCCGAACAGCTTCGAGCCTCATGCTAGCAATCAAGTGCTTCAAAACGAAAAGACCAAGGTGTATTTTTTCTCATCTATGCAGAATATATTTAGAAATAGACGTCTTTCCTTTGGTTGGTATACCCGTACTCATAATTACAGATATTGCCAAGTGTCAAAGCTATTCGACTCAATTTTGTGTATATCTTAAGATATCTGAAGTATCCAGGAATAATAAGAAAATATGATTTAAAAATAGAAATTTATTTGTAAAAACCGCACGAATGTATGTGCGTATATGAAATTAGTATCTTTGAATGTTATTTTTAGGGCTCATGTTTGTACCGGAACTCCTTAAGTTAAYGCAGTCCGTAGATCCGAGGCCTTATAATGCAGGCTTTATAATAAGCAACCTATTTTATTAGCAAAAACTTATAGAATTAGGTTCCGAAATGTATAATTTCCATCTGACTTACATCTGTATGAGGCAGGTGTATTGTGACAATTCCATATTTGTGGAAAGGGTACACAGCTGCTTATAAGTGCTCCACTGCAGCCAAATGCTGGCGAATAAGTCAACGCATATGGTTTTCCACAGCCACGAGAGCACGTTTTACAACCAGATTCTGCGCATGATGAGCTACAAGTTGAGCATTCCATATTTAGTAGACATGGTCCCAAACCACAACCGACACATGAAGGCCACGTACTAAAGCCTGGATTGCACATGCTGAGCTAGTACTATCCTTAAATTGAAAGGAAGACTTGGTCTCGGTGCGGTGGAGCGGTTTTTTAGACGAATAATTTAGAGTTTAGTCACTGAAGTTAGCTTTTCGTTTGAATAGTTGATTGAAAGGTTGAATTTTCGTTTACACAAAAACGGATTTATTTTGTATTATGATTTAAGCAGCTAGGTAACATTGATTAGTATATAGATGTATGTAAACTGAAGTTAAATCCTAAAAGCAAAGTACACGTATCCTTTTGTGGTGGAAACTAATCAATCTGACCATTCCCAGTCTCCACCCGAATTCCGTTTACATTTTATCCGGCACGATAACTTTTGGGTATTACAAACATTTGGGGTATAAATAAGTCTAATATAGGCTATAGTAGGCCGTCGAGTTGATACAAAATCCATAAATCTCATTTTAACAGATATTATTCCTTTATATTACTCATAAACCACCAAAAGTTGGATTCTCATCGATCGA
>NW_017535518.1:232532-241268 GCF_001853355.1 Bactrocera latifrons
AGAAGAGTTCACTACCTACGCTACCTCTTCTCCTCGATCCATCCGTGAAAAAGCTCACTGCACCCTTTCACCAACGGCTGCGACACCTCTAAAAATCGCTCGCAAGTATATGAGCTGAAAAGGAGCCGACAGAAGAGAAATCTGCGATGCAGTGATGTAGGTTGAAGATGATCAGTGTGTCCTATGCCGGCCTTCCTCATATACCCATTTCACTCAGGTTTAATAGCAGCTTTCGCCAGTGTCCTTGATAGCGCCCTCAGGCAGCTACCACCTACATATGTAGCATTGGTTACTATTGTTGAGATAGTGCTTAGTGCCACTCTTTGAACACGCTTCAACTGCTTAGCTAGCTACCTTTTTTATCCACCAAATAACGCCTACATCAAACATTATTATTGGCTTAACTACGGCTTCATAGCGCCAGAGTACAGCTTTTAGTGAGAGGCCCCAACCCTTCCTAAATGCTACTCTACAACAGTATAAGGCAGCAGATGCTTTCCGTATCCTCTCCTCGTTATTTGGCTTGCGTGGGGCCTCATATCAAGAATAAAAGCCAAATACTTCATCCTGTCCACCGGAGGAAGAATAGAACCACTCAACGAGGGGAGAGTAACAACAGAGATTTTATATCTCCTAGTATCATACATAAACCCAGCTCTCCTTACAATCATTAAAATAAATTTTGGGCAAAGAGTTGTCTGCTGAAATGGATGTAGAACGCTATTTTAAGTTCAATAGAATTCTAATAAGGAAACATGTTTTATCTTCAAACAATTAAGGAACTTTCTAAAGATTAGTCAAGGTTGCTGTATTGTTCCAGGTTTCTATGTACTCTTTTAAAATATTCTAAGGTTTAGTTCCAGATTTCTATATAGTGGTAATTCAATGGAMAGCTCCAATAAAACGTTTCGAAATKCGTCTTCCATTATGAGTTTAATACGAAGGAGGTACCTCAGCCGCTAATCACCAGATGAATGCAGTTCGAGCTAGTACATAATATTATCTAATGTAATTTTTTAAGTTACCAATATAATAAAGTGCAAAACTTACCACCAAATATTAAGCATTCCGAGTCGAGCCGTCAATAAAATTGCATTGTATTAGAGTTTTAATAAAAAATAGCCACTACCAAGCTTTTATTAAAAAAAGAAAAACAAAAATTTTCGAAAGTTTGTCAAAGTACTTAAACGTGAAAAGGATGTCTCGCACTGAATTTAATGAAACTCCTCACTTCCTTTTTTTCTTGCTCTCTTTCGGTTTTTTTTCGTTTTACATCGTACTTTTCTCTTTGCGTACGCATTTCATGTTAACGTGTTCTCATTGGAATCTCTCGTATTTGTGGAATTTTTCATATATATACACATTTATAATGGGACTGTAGCGTCCAAATCGTTTCCATTTCGATGCCTTCGCGCGAGTATTRGATTCATTACACAACAACAATAATGCATTGCTGTCATGATCCTTTATCAGTCGTAAAAGTAATCTGCCTTAGCTTCCTTCCTTAGAATAATATTTAAAAACCACCTGTATCAGAGAAGAGAAAGAGAATAGAGAGAGAATCCGTTAATATGCTGATATATACAACAACTACTTACAAATTGCTAAGAAACTCAGAGAGAGAGAGCGACAGTAAAAACGAGAGGGAGGAGCAACAATAGGTAGTGGTATGATACAACTCTGCTGAATGCGGAACTTTACGATTTTCATTAAAAAGTTAAATCAAATTTAAAACGACGAGCACACAAGTATCGGGTACACGTMGCTTCATCTAGACTGTCACACAATGAATCGCTGTAGCCAACAAGATCTTCTCACAACGTGTAGGTTTATTCGAGCTTTCACACTTTAGCGACTACGAGAAGATTTTTTTGCTTTGAAAAGAGACTTTATTTTTATTGCGTCTGMCATGTTTGGGATCAGATATATGGCTGTGTTGTCCCATTGTATACTGATTTTCTGGCATTGAGCCATAACTAAATCCAATTATGCGCAAACCTGACGGTAAATTCCCTTTAAAGAAGAAATGTGGAAAAAGTTGTATTTAAAAGCAGGAAAACTGACGAGATTGTTKAAGAAATTTTGCGTGAGATTAATGGGGAACTCCTTCTGACTCAGTTGGAGTGAAGAGAACGAAAATGCTGAGATGACTACAGTCGAGATCAGTGACAGTTAAAATTCTAATAAAGAAACAAGCACTGAAAACAAGTAGAGGTTCAGAGCTCCGGAATACCACATTGCTGACAACCGATATTCAAAGAACTTTTGAATTTAAATTAAAATGAAGAGTCAAGCCCCGAAGACAAAATTTCTGAAGAGCTGAGTAGAGACTTAAACCTCCGGAATCCCAACCTGCTGACTACTGAAAGTCAAAGGACGTTCGGACCTACAGTAGCTTAAGAGCCTCGTATTGCTGGCTAGTGAAACTCAAGGAAGAAACTGGAAAGAATGTCTTAAGGCTTTTACTGAACTATTCAAATTGTTGTTCGATGTGTTAGAAAAATTCGAACGGTTACCTCTTTTGCATGACGATCCTCACAAAMACTGACTCAGAACTAAAGCTAACAACAAAAGAAATTAGAATACTTACATGGATATGTTGGAGGCGTATTATTACAATTCCACACACACGGATTTGGGACACCAGCTTCCACAATTGGTGGACAACAKCCTGGTGCCGGTGGACATGGTATCGGAGCTGGTGCACCACATGGTGGATTTGATGCACCACAACAWGCAGTATCACAACACGGAGAACATGACGGCCCACAGGGACCACAGGGTCCACATGATGGGCCACACGGTGCACAACCACCACAGGCTCGCGCACATAATGCGGCGGTTTCCTTGCAACGCATTCGTCTATTATTCACACCCATTGTCATATTGGCATAGCGCAGTGGAAAYGAGGCTGGACAGCAATTCGGAACGGGGAAGCACATACAAGCAGCACGCCCCTGGCAAAGCGATCGCGGGCATCGGTCTTGTAAGCCATTTCTTTTGATACAGTCGCAGGTAGTGTACATAATTCCACAACGCAATTCGCGACTACGACACGCTCTAGGCTAAAATTTGTGAAGTGTATGAGGAGATGCAAGAAAGGAGAAAAGAAAAGAGAAGAGAAGAGAAGAAAAAGAGAAAAGTGTACATGTGTGTGTGCGGAGGAAGAGAAGAAAACAAATGACACTCATTAGACTGGTGGTGGTGAGCATACTGTTATCGTAACCTCGAACGGCGCAAACCATATCAAGGTGGGTTTCACGATAATAGAATCCACCTTGATAGGTTTGCGCGCATCAAGGTAAATTCGACATGAAACTCACCTTGATAGTGGCTAATTTAACGAAATTTTGAACCGAAAAATATAAACTCAATGTTTGAAGCTTGCTTAAAATATTGGTATGTGAACGTATTTCAAAAGTTGTTTGTATCAAAATTGATTGTTTCTAAAACATTCGTCTTAATACTATTAAAGTWTGTTGGGTTTGCATAAATTGCTTTTCTTTTGTCTTTAAATGGATCACAAAACTTAAATGGCGTGCGCRAAGCGCTTATGATCCGCAAGAGCCGTTCGCTGGCATTGTCGGACATGCGAATGCCGTTTCATCTTCGGCCGCCTCAAATGGACCACAAGCGCCTCCACCACCGCCGGGACCAAAGCAGCCGGGAGGCATACCACAAGGTCCACACGGTGCACAATTTGGTACGAAGCAAGATGTACCGCAAGGTCCACAGGGTCCGCATGGACCACATGGTCCGCATGGTCCACATGGTCCACAAGGTCCGCAAGGGCTGCACGGTCCACAAGGGCCACAAGGTCCACAAGGGCCGCAAGGTCCGCGACAYGGCGAGCAAGGTCCACAAGGACCGCAAGGTCCAGACGGCTTGCACGGGAAGCATCCGCTCGGTTCACAAATCGGATATTGATTGGTTGAAAAACATGGCAATGCACCGCAGGGTCCGCACGGTGAGCACGGTCCCATTGGACATGGTGGACATGCTACGCTTGGCTTGTAATTAATCGGTCCGGTKGGATAGCAACAATATTCACGTGGCGGCGGTATATCAATTGTTTGCGGCTTCGGCTGGCATAATATCGCTTGGCATACTTCGCGCGGTTCGCATATACGTTTCGGATAGCAAACCACATAGGGATCGGGCACCATCGATGGATAGTAGATGACCCTTGGCTCGCGAACCATCTGCGAGACCCACGTTAATTTGGGTACTTTTATGACACGTGTTGTATCCACAACTTTGGGTATGGTTATTTGGCGGCAACGATTAACAACCATCGGTTCSGGTACTATTTTCTCATTGAAGACGACACGCTTGCGACAGATGAGTCGTGGCGGTTGTTGTACTGTTATGCATTTCGGGCATGGCGGCGGTACGCGTGGCGCACACTGCGGTAGCGCRTCCAAATGGGCGCCTGTATAGCATTTTGGTGAGCACTATATAAATTTTGAGGTTAAATCAGTTGCATCATTATTAATCCAAACGAAATTTTTCCATGTAAAATGATGTTGTTGATCGCCAGTTTTGAGTTGCCGTGCCAATTTAGTTTATATTTTTATTAGCAATTGTTGGTTCGCAATKTTTTGTGGTTGGTTGTTGTTGGGAGTGGAAGAGCAAAAAATGTGAAATTTCTGTTTGCTACACAATTTCAAGGCAAAGGAAATTTGCAAAAGCGTGTTGACGACATGTTGTTGTCAACGCCGTTGACTTACCTCAAACGGTGCACAGCATGGATCGCAGGGGCTACAGGGTCCGCACGGCCCACATGGGCCGCAAGGCGAAGGACACGGTCCGCAGGGAGAGCAGCAAGGGTCGCACATTTTGAGACGTGTTTTTTAAATTTCTGCAAACGAAARCGCATGGTCATTGAGRGCTGGYCACTCTAAACCATGGTTATGGCCAAWAAAATACTTACTTTTTAACTTTTTAAAGAAAATAAGTTCACTTGAAATTTAGATACAGCTAAAAGGGCTGAAAATTTAGAAATGAATGAAAATTTTTTGATAGGAATTTTTGAAGTTGAATTTTGTTTGCCATGTCTACGTGTACTAAATGTAGAGAGTGTTTTTAGCATGAGGTGGTGGTGAGGAGCGCTAAGCGATATTGGATTAACGCAGATCAGGTCGATAAAACTTTGTGTTGGTGGAGCCAGAATGTGCTAACTTCTTAAATAAGTACAGCGACACTTTCGGCGGATGGGCTCGGATGATGTTCATGCCTTTAGAGATGGGTGTACGATTTATTTAAGCGTCCTTAAATCTTTTTCAGCAATTATTAAAGCATGTATTGTTTGACTAAAGGTGTCAAGCTGAGTTTTATTGGGACTTAAATTAGTTACATTAACCGTTGCTTACGAGCACACAGACAGCCTCGGTTATCGAAGCCTAGACACTTGTTGCCAGTGAAGTTTGGTACTGGTTCTTTCTTCTTTCCGTGACGGACTCTTCAAGGGTCTACAACGAAGAACGGCCCTGTCCAATYGAACTTGCTGACGCAGCTTCTTTCGCCAGAAGGTTTTGCTAGCTGGTTTCCATTGCGTAACAGTAGCATTTTGTGATGGCTCTTTTTCCKTTCCGTGGACTTTCTAATAGAGGGGAGGTCACAGCGAAGAACGGTGCTGGAAATATTGGACTAATTGTCGCAGCTTCATTCGCCAGGAGATCTTTTAGCTCATTTTCATTGATGCATCTATGTCCCATAGATTCATGCTAGTAGAATGTTATTTTCAATGAAAACCCTTTTAAGCATTTTTATGCACCTCTCTACCGTGGTTTATTTACTTTCAATTGATGAGATTGCCTGAAGTGCCGCTTGGCTATCACTAAGAATGACAATTCGTTCTCAGTTTATCTCTAGAATAATTGGTTAATGGCATAGATCTCAGCTTGAAATATGCACAGTGCCTTGTACATGGGCGCTGACTGTTTGGTACGTGGTTYTACTGTACCAGCCTCAATTCCATCTGCCGTTTTCGAGCCGCCTGGAGTCCTCCCGTTCACTTTTGTATGCCAGTGAGGCTTTGAATGCCTTAAATTTTCTAGACAATGCCGTTTCTAAGAAAAAGTAGATTCTGTCTAATGACACTCTATTTCTGAGGATCTATTAGCATGTTTTTACCTTGTCCTGTTGACAACAGCCCTACAATAGACCTCTTTGCTGTCATCTTCATCTGCAACAATTTGAAGCGGAGTGAAGTCTATTAAAAATGCTAAGTACAGTTATTAAATTCTGCGATCAAGTGGTGGCCGCTCATGAAGACAGTGCTGGGAGACCTGTGACTTCGACAAGCACCGACGTATGCGAAAAGTTTTGAACTCAGATCGTCGACTAGGTATTCGTTGAAATGTCCAGATGTTAAAATTATCCAAATTTGTGGCTGATGACATTGTGACGGATGACTTGAACATGCGCAAGGTATTCGCGAAGATGGTCTCAAAATTGCTCACTGACGACTAAAAACGCTCCGAATCACCACTGCCTTTCTTGTGTGCAGCTACCGAACGAAGGCCGACATCTGGACGCTTTCGCAGCCACCTTACAGCCCAGATGTGGCCCCCCTTTACTTTTTTGTTTCCTTGCCTGAAAAKACCGATGAAAGGCAATCATTTTGAGACGACAGAGGGAATCCAAGCAGCAATCAACTCGGCTCTCAAGACTATTTCGGAGAATGTCTTCAGTGCTTGGAAATCGCGCGGGCAGCACAGCACCAACGCAGAAAGAGCCTAGTTTGAAAGTTATAACGATTTGTTCAATGAATTTTTTTAAATCGACTCAGTCCTATTACTTTATGGACAAACCCAGTATGGCTCTACTATTGCTTAGAGTCCTGTCTCTTATACACATCTCTCTACTATTGCTTAGAGTCTGATCCTTTTGCTGAGCCGCTTTGGTTTTGTGCAAGTAACCTGTTTTTAAGTTCTTAGCACGTGGTACTAACCTGCGCATATATGTTTTTTCTAAACGTCGATAGTTCGATGTTGTCAATGATAAGATCGAGGTAATTGACCATATAAGATTTGCAATTAAGCCCGCACTAATCTCTAATCCATGTTACAGTAAAGTGCGAAAGAAAGCCTTAGTAAAGATCCAGCTAAGATTTCGGTTTTYAAGTCWCTCATAARCAAGAAAAACACATAAGTCGAAATTACAGCTTTCTATTTATTGCTCCAAAAATAAAKACTAAAACCAACGTTTTACGCTCTTGAGCTTATTCACCACACCAGYAAGCCTCCAGCTACAGCGCGCCTCACCAAAGTGATCGTCATTGAGATCGCAACATCAATTSGAGCTTCTTAAATGCAACTTCAAATACCGTTGGCTCAGTTCGTGTGCGGCGGCCGTTGGTTACAGTTTGTGGATTCGGAAAATAAAATAAATATTCCTGTACAAGTGAAGTGAATGGCTGGAGAAGTGCTTGATTGAGGTTAGGTGATAAGCTGAAAATATAAAAAAAATCCAATTTTTTATGCAAAAATGCGAATGAAAAGATAATTGTGGATAAATATAAGTAAAGAAAATGTGGAAAAGTAATATTTTATGACAAAGAATTGTGGAAACTGTGCAATTGAAGCGATCTAAAGTTAACGGGGTCAACCGGAAGTGACATCACAAGTCTTCAAATCTAAGTGCGAGACATTAAATTCTTAGTTTCGTTACTTTTAAAAGTATTAAGTAAAGTTTTCAGTACTTTTAAAACAAAAAAGTGATTTTTGAAAAAGTTTTAAAAGGAAAAATATTATTTTTTGAAACCATGAAATTGTATAAAGAATATACTGCKGTTTTTAACGGTTGTTTGCGTGATTTTGAATTGTTTAATGTGTTTTATTTTGAATTTTATAATATTATGAAACATTTTTCTCTGCATCGTTGCTAAAAATATATTTTTTACTAATTTCAAAAACAAAAATAAGAAATATTTTCCATCATTTCCTCAATAGTGCTCCAAAAACTTTCGTTTTCTTTGCATTCGCTGGCGCAGCGAGCGAGTTTTTTGTGATAAAGCCATCTATTTTGCTAATAAAAAGTTCATAAAGTTATCAAGCGCACAAACTAAACGAAAGCCGAGAAACTAAAATTAAAATTCGGCGCTGTCCTCTTGTAGTCGCATCCGCTTGATTGCGACGCTGGCTGTGCTAGAGCTCGGAACTCGGAACTCGGACTTGAAGTGCGTTTAAATATTTTCGGCGTTCTTATCAGCCGCTTGTCTACTTTTAAAAATAAATATACACGGTTACCATGAACAGCTGATGACACACATATTTATAGCGTTTATTTACACACATATTTATGTAGTGTGAGTGCGCCAGCCGTCCGCCGGGTCAGATAAGCGGCGCGCTTTATCAATCAAACAGCTTTTTTAGTCTCGTTTATTCTGAAAAAATTTAATTTATTTTTAATTACTGAATTTGCTCTAAGCCGCTCTGTAGTTTTGTCGCTCTGGGTCGCGTGCCAAAGTGGTGAAATACTTTTTGTGTCTTTTGAACTGCTTTGGGGCCTTAGCTTAGGTCAGTGTTTGTTGGCACTCGCTCGGTTGGCTTATCAAGGAAGGTGCAAAAACTGTGTCAGTAGCGTGAATATTGTGATAGTTAAATGTGTGTCGTCATCTATGTGTATATACATATATAATTCCCATGCTTATCGCGCGAAATAAAAAATGTAAATACAAGTAAATAGCAGTATTGTGTAAGAATATAATTTAAATTAACTGAAAAAAAAAAA
>NW_017535518.1:241412-242182 GCF_001853355.1 Bactrocera latifrons
AAAAAAAAATATATATATAAACGCAAAATTTAAACGAAATATTAAAAAAATTTAATTACATACTTTTTTTCGGGTGACGCGTTGGAAAATGTCTTCCGCATCACAGCATTGGGATGTGCTACATATTTGTAGGTCACCAAAAACCTCCTTCTGAAGAACCGTCGTCCACCCTGAAATCACATTTGCATTACTTCAGTATGRCATTACATTTTTCTCATTGAGAGATTTACACCTGCTTCTACGTCCTACCTYTTGCTGCGAATTTCTGCATAATCGCCCGTAAAATCTTGACGTTTCTGAATAATTCGAGTTTCCCCATTCTGTGGAGCTTCTTTTTGAAGTATCCGTCACCGGATAGCAGCTGAGTTGTAAAAAATTCGAATTTTCCCACTTTTCGGTTTGTCCATAAGTTTATCTCTTGTATTTGTCCATGCGTCTTTTATTAGCCTAGCCGTCCATCTGCCATGACTCTGACTCTCCCATCTTCGTTGACATATTGTTATTGTTTCTTTCTTTATTTATTCCATTGCGCTCTTGCTATTTTGGGGTATTTCCTTTTGCTCTCACAGCCTTTTTCTTTCGTATTGCAGAAGTTYAATTGGGGCATTAYTAATAYTGCATCRCCTGACACTATTTGATAGGCCGATGCAACTCTGAGTGCTGCGRTACCTAACGCCAGTTTTTCTTTTTAAGCACATCCGCCCAGATCGCAGCCTCTCGTTAAGTAGGCCGTCGTGATTGCCGTCGACATCAGGAGGTTAATCTTTCCC
>NW_017535518.1:243240-245150 GCF_001853355.1 Bactrocera latifrons
CTCTTAAAAAAGTATAAAAAAAAACTTGTTTATATAAAAGATTAACAAAGCTGAAATGAAATAAATAAACATAATTTTAAGAAATAACTGAACAATATTAAAGGAAATTTTAGTGAAGTGACTAATAATCTGACTAAAAAATAAAAATAAATATCGATATTAGAAAAGAAAAATAAATGTATTATATACTATATTCATTGGTACATAAAGTGAAAAACATATAGAGAAAATGTAAAAAATTACAATTTAACACGTGTAATAAAAAAATGTATATGATATTTGGCATATTTTATTAATGCTGTTATATTTTCTATATTTTTAATACTTTTTTTTATATATTTATATTTCCTTTTTCATAATTTCCAACCACAAAAACAAAATTTTGTGCAATTAAGGTGTCAATCCCAACAATGAAGTGCGACTATTTTTTAACTAAATCGTGAATTTGTTTAACTTTCAAAATAAAAATTGTGTTTTGATGCGCTGAATTCACCACACATTTGGGTGAATCGGTCCGGTATCAGAAGTACTTCGAAACATGAAATTCCCATGGAATGTTATGTTGCGAAATCATCATTTAACTGGACTCACTGAAATTGGCTTCTGCATTGTTTTCGCTGTGACTTTACTGACTGCTCATGTAACAACTGCAAGGGCAGCGGAACCAAGTGATGGTGAGTRTTTCTTTATTTGAAATATTAACTTTTATAATAACATATATTATTGTTGACATGTGTATACATATATGTTGATTTATTTTGAAACAAAGTTATATGATTGATATGGTATTATTTCCATTAAATTAAATTAAAACTTTAGCTTGGAACAGTCTTGCATCCTATACTCGTATTAACTTGCATAAAGGAAGCATTCTCATTACTTATTCCAAAGTTTATATTATCTTGTATAAAGATAGATTTTTTGTAATACTTGTGATGGCGTTTAACCAKAAATACCCTTTCTACATCAGAGCTTGGAGTTTTGATCTTCAATGCTTTACATCGGTACATCCTCTACGGCTTTTCAATGCCTTAATTCAGTCCTTAAAGCAATTTTTTTTTATTCAATGCTTCATTGCCTTTGTAATGCTCTTCAACACAAGAACTATCGCGACCTCCTTTCACTGAATCCTTGCTTCTTTTTAACAGATTATATCCATTTGTAGTACTGATAAACGCGTTTTTATGAAGCGAAATATTTTTGAATATTTTTATTAATAAATAATTATTTAAGAAATATTTTTGTAAAAAGAAAGGAAGAAAATTTGATATACTTTAATAATAGGTGATTTTTTTTTTTGATAAATTTTGTGTACACTTGAATTCGTGCCGAGTTCCTGAATGACCTACAAACACATTTATTATAACAATGAATATACTATACTATACATATCGAATGTTTATCAAAAATATTTTCAATAATATTGTGATCATTACTTGACAATACCTGAGAAGATCGTGTAAAATTTTCAAGTCGATCGGTTAGCCATTTTGGATAAATTATMTTTACCGCTTCTGAAAAGAGCATTTCGAGAAAAAACGCGTTTAAAATCTTGTCTTAAAGCCGATTACTCTAAGCTAACCATATCTCTGAAACTATTTCCCGTATCAATTTCAAGTTTTTATAGAATATTATCTACTAGTCAATGTTTAAAATATATAAATACATATGTCTCAATGGCATCACAAATGGTTATAACCCCTTTTCAACAACTTAAGTCATAGAGGTATTTTTTTTTTTTTAATTTTTCAACATAAATGAAGTTTTACTAAATAGAAAAGCTTTCATTAATCTATCTTTTTTTCCTTATTAGCGATCTAATTTTTTTCTACATCCGTATTTGATTTAATTTCTTTTCTCTGCCCTTCTACAAAATTTTAGAATATTTTTTTTTTTTTACCTACAAAGAC
>NW_017535518.1:245294-247672 GCF_001853355.1 Bactrocera latifrons
GTGCTGTCATGTTATTTTTGTTCAGTACTGTTTGGTATTTCGTCATGGAAAGACTTACATCTGAGTAAAGTTTTCAAATCATTTAACTTTATTACGAAAATTCATGTTCAGTAAAGAATGTGTTTCGCGCGCTTCGCTCACCTTTTGGCCAACATATGCTGGTTACTGAGCGTTCTATTCGCAACACCATCATYAATCGTGAGACTCAACAGTCATTGGAAAATATTCGAGCGAATAGACCACATTCAGCACGCAGTGATGAAAATATAGCGGTCATAGCTGAGAGTGTACAGTGAAGACCGCGGAAAGTCGATTTCGTACGCAAGGAACGGCTTGGCTCACTTTATGTCGATATCTTAAATAGAAAGTGTACAAAATAAAGATTGTGCWAGAACTGAACCCCGCMYAAAGTTCCCAAACGATATCGCTTSATGATATGGGCTCTTRAAAAGTTCCAAGAAGATCGTTTTCGWGCCAAATTTTGTTCAGCGATGAGACCCATTTTCGATTCAATGGTTATGTAGACAAGCAAAGTTTCTGCATTTGAGACGAAGGGAAACCTGAAKAGATTCAAGAGCTCCCATATCGAAATTGCGGTGAGAACRTAACCGTCAATAGTGACCCTTATCGCGCCATGACAATCGACTATTTCATGCCTAAAATTGAAACTCGTGATTTTGTTGACATTTGSTTTCAACAATACAATCCCACACATCGCATTAGTCAATGGATTTATCGAGAGAACCCCTCGRTGAGCATATAATTTCACGTTTYGKGCCRGTCGATCGGCCGCCAAAATCGTGTGAAATTACAACGTTAGACTTTTCCTGTGGAGATATGTGAAGTTAAAAGTATAGTATATGTGGACAATCCCGCTTTGATTCAGGCCATGGAGCAAAACATCATGCGTGTCATAGGCCAGTTTCCAGTCAAAGTGCTCGAAACAGTCATCGAAAATTGGACTCAACGGATGTACCATCTGAGACGTAGCTGCGGCCAACATTTGAAAGAGATAAACTTCAATAAATAAATGCCAAAGAATGTGCTTTCGAATGGTAATAAAAGTTCCCCATTAAATTTGAAGTTTCTGTATTTTTTACTTAAAAAAGTAGGAAACCTCCAAATGGATCACCTTTTAATGACCTTCATGATACAAAATTGTTAAAATCGCTTTATCGAAATTCCTGATATTACATCGATCCAAATTTTTCCAGCCAAAAATAAAGCAATTAATGTCTAATAACTTTATTTTTTATTTTTAATATAATATAGATCATTCTATTTTACACTTGTATACACTTATGCATATACAGCGTTGCCCATGCGTCGGCTTCCAAGCCATTAAAAAGCGGCAAACTTTTATCATTCGCATACAGTCAAATCATTTGTGCTTAATTATCCAAACAGACAGCGCCACACTTATTCACTTATTCACATATATAGAATATTTGTTGGAAATATCGGAAAAGGCATCGTCAAAGTGTTAAAATTGTGCGCAATGAAGCGATATGATTTTTGGTTTTCCTCTTTTTTTCCATAAAACTGCATATCAGTCATAAAGTTTAATCATATGTGACGCCGGACATGCGACCAAGTATGTCAACTAGAAATATCGCCCGTCACTTTTGAGCATGACGTTGTCGTTGACTGCCGTTATGTGCCATTACATGAGTACATAGTATAAAGTGCTTTCTGCCACCCAGCAGAGTTCTACGCTTCTTCTTCTTCTTCTTCTTCTACATAAAAATGAATTGCAGAAACCATTAGCAGCAGTCTGCACTCTCTCTCACTCCCCTCAATTCCATTAGGCGCAAAATTTCTTTGCAATTTGTAAATTTGCAAAAACAAAGCGAAGACATATACTTCGCATTCTGATTGTTGTTTTATCGATCAGAATTGATTTGTCATTTCTTGACGTTTGTKCGTATTGGCTAATCACAGCTGTCAGTATTCGTGTTTACTCGTAACTGCACTGATTTTTGTGTGTCAATGACCAATTGTCGTGGCATTGACGTCACTGACCGATCGGCACAAGAGGCGCTGAAGGTCGTTAGCAGTGATCCATATATTTACTGAACTGACATGGATTTATCAAAGGCCTAACTGATTTAATTGATTGCTCTTGCTTGTTGTCAACTAAACTAATACTCTGAGATCTTTAGACAGGCAGGCGACAACTTTGATAGGTTTAAAGTTAAAAATGCTGAGTCGAACGTCCTACTGCGAGATAATGACTAATACTAGGTGCGCAACGAAGTTCCCGCTGTTTGTCATTAGATCACTTCAGCAGTTAGTGGTGATCGATTTGAATATATAACAAGTAAGCAAGGGCTAAGTTCGGGTGTCATCGAACATTTTATACTCTCGCATGATAAAGT
>NW_017535518.1:248583-266445 GCF_001853355.1 Bactrocera latifrons
TGATTTGTTTATGTGTCACATATGTACTTTTTATTTGCGGGAAATGTTGATTTTCTGCTCTAAAGCAAAGAAATCCTCGGTTCAAGCACATCGGGAACTTCAAACAGTTTACGGAGCTACTGCGCCAAATAAAACAACAATCCATGAATGGTTTCGTTCCTTCAAAGGCGACGATTTCGATATTAACGACTGTCCGCGTGAAGAAGGGCAAAAACCTTCGAAAATTGGGAATTTGTTACGTGGCTCGATAGGTTAGGATCTGTGTAATCAAATGAAAGAAGAGCTTGCGTTAGCGACTTCATGCGCTGATAATGATTCAGACACAAGGTATTTGGGTTCCATCTGAGCTCAATACCAGGAGAGACACAAAAAAGTGATTTTGCTGCATGACAATGCTCAGCCTCACGTTTCAAAATCCGTTAAAACCTGCCTGGAAATGTTTAAATATTCCATATTCTCCAGATATTGCACCCTTCAATGGCACATGATTTAGCTCAGAAGCAGTTTCACTCACAAGATGACAGCGAAAAATGGGTTGATTCCTGAATGGCATCACAAGATGAGCGTACCTATTTGTATTTGAATTCTGCTCGAATGATGGGAAAATGTTATGACTAGAAACAATACTTTGAATAACATATTTTTAACCAAATTATTGAATTTTCATTAAAAAGAAAAACTGCGAGAACTTAGTTGGGTATGGACTGTTTTCATCCATTCGGACGACATGACCTAGCCAGCATAGTCCCTGGCTCTTAGTTCGCTGAAGTATGTCAATGCCGTCGTGTATCTCACACAGATCATCGTAACATTGAATACGATATTCGAAGTTAATAATGCGCAAATAACTATAAATCTTCCGCAGAACCTTTCTCTCGAAAACCACGTAACGTATACTCATMAGATGTTGTTATCGCCCATGCTGGATGATGAGTGCTTTGCAGAGTTTTGTCTTTGTCCGCCGAGCGGWTACTTTACTTCYCTACTGCCTACTCAGTCCGAAGTAGCACATGTTAGCAAGAGTGCACTAATCCGAGGCTGTTTACTTCTTTCATTGGTAGAGTTTTTTAGACGGCAGTTGCCAAACCCAGCGCACAACCCTGGGGAGGGAATGTTTCGCCTTCAAACGGATGTTTTTTGGCTACTCAGAAGATACTTGGCCACTCCCAAGTGAACGGCATTTAGAGAACTACCTCACATGCGTGAACTTCTACACATGGCTCCATTCTCCATATCTGCATATACGAGTAGACTACAATAAAGTTATTGATGCAAGAGCTTAATTTTGATCCATCAGTTTGCATGACAGCTATATCCTATAGTAATACGATACTGACGGTTCCAACATATGAGAAGCTCCTAGGTGAAAAAAAAGATGTGTGTAATCAGAAACAAAAAACAAAAAAATGAAGAATATACTGGCAGCTCGTAGACATGGCTAAATCGGTTCTGCTTGACACGGTGATCGTTTAAATCTTTCTGAATTTTAATAGTATATTCCGAAAATCTGTTAATTAGGGTACTTTATGTGGAACTAAAATCCCAGCCATTTTATAGTCAAACTTTAATCTGTTATTTCGTATTAAACTAATAAGTAGTAATTGTTCTCTAATATGCGAATCGAAATGCTTCCATATAATCTCCCAGAGTAAAAAGTGGTTTAGTTTTCACTTCTGGAAGTTCACAGATTTTAGATTCTATGAGAAGTAAATAAAACTCTAAATAAAATTGAGAGTAGCAAAAATTCCCTTAATTCTAAGAGAGCTTCTCAAACCTTTTACCGTCGAATAAATATACAATTTCTTAACAATGCTTACCATGTATTTTTCATTTTCCAGATGGCTTAGTGGATTTAATACGTGAGTTCGGTTTACCCGAACTGCCGCCTGGTATCATTGGTGTACCGGGCATGTGTGGCGCCGAACGTAATCCTTATCAAGTATACAGTTCGCCAGCTTTTCGCATCTCCAAAGATGCTATGCTTACCATACAAACCGCGCAAGCGTTCCCCAATGGCTTTCCCAYGGACTTTTCAATTATTTTGGCTTTGCGCAGCAATCAAACGAATCCAACGAAGGCGCCCATTTTTACCATCTATTCGGACGAGAGTGAGGAAGTACTCTCGCTTAGTCTTGGCAAGGAGATTAGTCTTAGCTATGAGCAATCAGATGCGACTTTCAACCAACGTAACACCATTAATTTCGGGATTGGTATAAGTGATACGAATTGGCATCGCATTGGTGTGAGTGTGAAAGGCACGGCTGCAACTTTGGTGGTGGATTGTACTAAGCAGGTGACGCGTAGAGTGGAGCGTTCTCGTGGCAGCACCATTTCGACAAATGGCCTAATACTTACTGGCGCACAAATGACAAATGATCAGGGATTTTTCGCCGGTGATGTACAATTGATGGCCATTGTAAATAGGCCGGAAGCGGGGTATGAAGTTTGTACACGTTATGCCACACCTTGTGCGCAACAAGGTGTTGTTACTGTTGAGAGGTATACAAGCGTTGGTGGAGGTGACGGTGGTGGTGGTGGTGGAGGGGTCAGTTGGTCGTGGTCATCATCATCGAGCAGCAGCGGCAATGGACGAGCAGGTGAAGGGGTCGGYGATGGCGCCGGTTCGGGTGGAGCAACGCTCGGCCTTTTCGAAGGCAGGAGACGAGTCGATGGCGGAGCAATAAATGAAGCTGTTAGTGGTGCCGGTKATAATGCCGGTGGTGGTGCCCATGCAGGTGGTTCTAACTTTCAATACAGCAATTCACGTAGTTATAGCTCGGAAGCTCTGGTAGATAGCGGCGWTTTAATTGGAAACTTTCAAGTGAACGGAGGTGGACAAGGCGTTAATGGTATTAGCGGAAATGCTGTTGGGGTTGGTGAGGGGGGTAAAGCAAGTGCTTCTCTACCAAATTTTCCAGCAGAATTTGATTCAGATGATTATGCCATCGACCCAAATTTGGATCTGAATTTTGACAATTATGTTGATCTTACCACAYCCTMTAACCAAGAAACTAATGACGACGAAGAAGCCAGAAAAGGTTTGGACTCTGATGGCAATGAATCCAACGTAAATTCTACAGAGCCTCACATCCCCGCGGTAAATCGAAATTTAGATGGACGCAGAAATGGTGGCCCCAAACAGAATTCGTCAGATCCCAGCTATGTTGTGGGTGGTAGTAACACCATCTGTTATCCCGGTCCCAGAGGTTATACTGGCACTCCTGGTCCACCGGGCGAACCAGGACCAAAAGGTGAAGCTGGTCGAGATGGTTTGGCGGGCACTCAAGGCATACAAGGACCACCAGGACATGTTTTTGTAGTTCCTGTATGAGATTTTGATTTATACTAAGAAAATGAAACTAAATGATTTACATTTTTTATTTATGACAGACGGCACAAGGTGGCAATGAGAAGGGACCGGATACACAGGCGGAGGCTCTGCGACAAATGATATCTCAACACATGGCAAGTAGCCGAAACTATGCGGCTTGATGTCTATTATTGAAAAAATTTCGATTTCAGATGGCTTTGCGTGGACCCGAAGGTCCGATGGGTCTCACAGGAGTACCTGGTCCACCAGGTGTGCCTGGTCAACGTGGTGATAAGGGCGAACCTGGTGATGTTGGGGAACCGGTAATTAAATTTRTTGCTAATTTCCTGCTTTACATATTGACCTAACGTTTAGAATATATACCTTCGGCAGGGGTTACGAGGGTTGCGAGGACCTAGTGGCCCACCGGGACGTGATGGACGACGAGGCCGTTCTGGAAGAGATGGAGAACGTGGGGCAGTTGGACCTCAGGGACCAAAAGGAGAAATTGGTCCAATGGGTCCTATTGGTTTGCCGGGTGAAAAGGGTCATCGTGGGTTACCAGGCCTAACGGGTGAGAAAGGCCAGCAAGGTGTAGAAGGACATCCTGGCGAAGAAGGACCACCTGGCCTGCCTGGTTTACCTGGAGAATTGGTTAGCTATTAGAGAAATATCGCATGATTATAAATGTACTTATGAAAAATTTCTTCAGGGCCCACGTGGCTTCCCAGGACCACGTGGTTTTCCAGGACCTGCAGGCAATCCAGGGTTACAAGGAGCAGAAGGCCAACAAGGTGCCAAAGGGGCTACAGGTTTAACAGGACCAGCAGGGYCTCCAGGGCAAATAGGTCCAAATGGTCCTCCTGGAGCACCTGGGCCACAAGGCAATCTTGGACCGCCCGGTATTGCTGGACCACCTGGTAAGCCTGGACTTCCAGGTTTGCCTGGGGCAGATGGTGCACCTGGTCATGCGGGCACACCCGGCGCCATTGGGCCAAAAGGCGATCAAGGAATGCAAGGAGTACAGGGTCCTGTCGGTTTCCCCGGACCCCGTGGATTAAAAGGTGACGATGGACAACGTGGTTCTCCTGGTGATAAAGGCGATAACGGCGATAGAGGATTAGATGGTGAAAAAGGTGATGCTGGTTTGCCTGGTGAACGTGGCTCACCAGGTTCACCTGGTAGCCCAGGCCCAGAAGGTCCAGAGGGCCCAAAAGGTTTTGAGGGTCCAAGAGGCGAAACTGGTTCACAGGGTTTACCTGGTGAAAAGGGTAAACAAGGACCACAAGGATTTCAAGGTTATCCAGGTCCGTCTGGTGATAAGGGAGACAAAGGTGCAACTGGAACTTCAGGGCCGGCGGGTATAAAAGGCGAACGTGGTTTACAAGGACAGTCGGGTGAACGTGGTGAGATGGGTCCTAGAGGTTTTAGAGGATCAAGGGGAAGACGTGGTAATGACGGTAATCCCGGGCCGAAAGGTGACACAGGTCAACCTGGAGCACCAGGTCCTCAAGGTGAAAGTGGACCACAAGGAACAGAAGGCCCGCGTGGTTTCATTGGACTACCAGGTGCGCCTGGCGCAGATGGAAAGAATGGTGTTATGGGTCCACCAGGAGAACGGGGACAGCCTGTATGTATAGTGTATATAGGTTTTAAAGAAGATGTACTAATTGAACTAATTTYTATCAAAGGGCGAAGCGGGAAAACCTGGACCACCTGGAGAACCAGGAGTTATTGGACCACGCGGAGCACCCGGTGAACTAGGCCCTATTGGGGAGTCTGGAGCACCAGGTTTGCCAGGATTACCAGGAGAAGCAGGCTTACCAGGKGAAYCTGGCAAAGAAGGCCCACCTGGTCCGATTGGGCCTATAGGAATCCCTGGACCCCAGGGAGCAACAGGCCTTCCGGGTTTCCCAGGTGAACGTGGTCATCAAGGTCAGCCGGGATTACCTGGCCTGAAAGGAGAACAAGGTTTACTGGGTGCTCCTGGATATCCTGGTGATAAAGGTCAGTCGGGGGAGCCTGGGAATTCCGGTCCTCAAGGTCCTYCAGGAAACCCTGGTCCCCCAGGTAGTGCTGGTTCACCTGGTGCTAAAGGTGAACCTGGTGAAAAAGGACCGATTGGGCCAGCTGGTAGAGATGGTTTGACGGGACTACGTGGCTTACCGGGGCCCCCGGGTCCCCAAGGTACACCTGGTGAAGATGGTGACAAAGGAGAAACTGGACCACCTGGTGAGAAAGGTCTGAAAGGAAGTATAGGYGAACCAGTAAGTCAAATWAAAGACCTTATTCTCCCAAGATGTTTTAATAACGAAATKTTTTAGGGTCCAATAGGTTCGACGGGGGCACAAGGGCCACGTGGTGAATCTGGTCCACCTGGATCGCCGGGTGACAAGGGACCGCCTGGAGAGACTGGCCGGAGAGGTATTAAAGGTGAAGATGGAAAACCTGGCCTGCCAGGACCTGTTGGTAAACCAGGTGTCCAAGGTCTACCAGGGCCAGCAGGCCTTAAAGGTGAACGTGGTGATGATGGACTAATTGGTCCTGTAGGATCACCAGGTTTGCCAGGAGAACAAGGCAGAAGAGGATTGAAAGGTTTGTACATCAAATAAATCTTTAGTTAAGAAACACTATTTATATATTTCCCGTAGGAGTACATGGACAACAGGGAAAACCTGGGCCCCGCGGTCCTCAAGGTGCAACGGGTTCAGATGGACCACAAGGGCCTCCGGGTCCAGTGGGTCCAATCGGCAAAGCAGGGGAACCTGGATCAGCAGGTCCTAAAGGAGAACAAGGTAAATCTGGACCAATCGGCCCACCTGGCCGACAAGGCATGCAAGGTCAAGAGGGACCAAAAGGTGCTGTTGGCCCACGTGGTTATCCAGGCGCGAGAGGTGAGCCCGGTTTGATGGGACCAAAAGGTGACGTGGGACCCGACGGTGAGGATGGAAAACCAGGCGAGCAGGGACCAATCGGCGATATGGGACCAGAAGGCAGAATAGGTGAACCTGGCCCAACAGGAAAACAAGGTCCTGAAGGACCAGCTGGCTTACAAGGAAGCCCTGGACCAATAGGAGAGAAAGGTGATAAAGGAGATTTGGGGCCGCAAGGACCGCAAGGCATTTTAGGTCCACAAGGATTGCCCGGACTGCAGGGACAACCTGGTACAAGAGGATTGCCGGGTGAAGTTGGTGAAACAGGATTGCCCGGACCAGAGGGTGTACCCGGAAAAGAAGGCAGTATTGGAGAACAAGGACCAGCAGGACCCAAAGGTGATCGAGGTAGACGTGGACCGAAAGGRCATCGTGGTGAGTTAGGAATGGTGGGATTGAAAGGTGATCAAGGTGATAAAGGTGATCGCGGCTTACGTGGCCCACACGGACCAGAAGGACGCAAAGGTGAACCAGGGCCTGTAGGAGCACTCGGACCTAAAGGCAATGATGGTCCCCAAGGCCAACCTGGACCAATTGGTTTACCCGGACCTAAAGGAACTGAAGGAGCAGCTGGCGARAAAGGTGACACAGGTCCACCCGGACCGGCTGGACCACCAGGTGCRCCAGCYGAAGCACCACTCATACCACCAGAACTGCTATTCCAGATGCAACAATACTCGGGTACAAAAGCGGAAACACGTCGACGACGCGATATAGATATGCACGAGGACTTAGTGCCATTTGAAGAGGATGATGACTTCAATGAAATTATGGGTGTGCCTTCAGTACCAGAACCAACAAGCGCTACGCAAGACCATCACAAGAAATCAAAACGAAAACGTAAGAAGAAGCCAACAATACACGGTGAAATGGGAACGGGCGGTAAACTGGTGGATATGTACAGCGCCATCTACAGCATGCGCTTAGAAATGGACCGTATGCGCAAACCGACCGGCACGCAGGACAACCCCGTGCGCACCTGCCGCGATTTACACTATGCACATCCACAATTCGAGAATGGCTGGTATTGGGTAGATCCGAACGCCGGCATGCCCGAYGATGCGATCTATGTCTAYTGCAACATGAGCGCCGGCGGCGAGACCTGCATACAACCAGATGCGCACACAGCAGAAGCGCCRTTGGTGCCKCGACGTCAAGCCGGCCAACTGGATTGGTATTCACGATTRAGTGGTGGCGAAAAAATCACTTACGAYGGCGTGGGTTCTGTGCAACTGACCTTCTTGCGGCTGCTAACTGARGAGGGGCATCAGAACTTYACCTAYCTCTGCAGCAATTCKGTGGCTTGGTACAGYGCAGCGGAACAGGGTTATGCGCAGTCGCTGCGACTGCTTGGCGAAAACGACATGGAAATCGCACATGAAGATACAGAACTTAAACCGGAAGTGCTGCGCGATGAGTGTCAGGTAATACAGCATACATTCCTATTGGGAGTTTTTTAATCCTGTCTTTCTGTTTTCTCTAGCAACCGAACGCGCATGGCGAAACTGTGCTGTTGGTACGCACCAAACGGCTCAATTATTTGCCACTGGTGGACTTCTATCCGCAGGACTTTGCGCGCACGGATCAAGCATTTGGCTTTAAGGTGGGGCCAGCATGCTTCAAATGAGCTATAATATAACAACAACGAGCYCATATAACGTTACAAAGAGAGCGAGAGAGAAATTGTACGAGCGAGTTGAGAATATTAAAAGAATAGTAAAAATATACCAACCAATATAGAGTTAATTACGTCATAAGCATAGAAGTTTTGATTCGACTTAATCGACTGCCATAATAATTTAAGAAATCTATAAGCATTCGAATTGTTGTAAGTGCATTTAGTTTTAAAGGTTTTAATTTGTTTATATCAACACTATTTTAAGCTGAGAGAGTCTTTTGTTGTTAATTAAGTTTTTTTTACATGGATTCAATACAAACATAAYGGTAAAATAAGTGAAATAAAAAATAATGACTATGAAATTAAGTAATTTTAGAAGTTGAGGTTAGGTTAGCATAAGGGAGTAAACAAAACCTCACAGTTCCTTACTATACTGTTTGTACCAGTATTACTATTTGAAAAAAAAAAAGGACCAGAAGTCTGTCTCCGCTTTGTTCTAATATTGGAAAGTGAATCCAACGACGCAGTAGTCAGAAATCTGGAAATTGCCTGGATAGAGCCCCCGTCATAGCTTGGATATAAGCGGTACTGGGCTGCAGGAAGATTAAGACGCAATTCGAGAAAGTCCGACTGTTCAAACAGGAAGTCTTCTGGGAGTGTACTGTTCACATTCCTGTAGTCTCTTTTTGTTARTAAATAATTTTGAGGAAAGCGCCCAAACTGATATCGTATGACGAGTGACGAGAAAGTCCTARTAATACAACGATCAGCGATATCAGCTAACCTAGAGATAAATAAACAGATATGGTACTCATTAGAAGGAGGTATGAGATCGCATCATGGAAACTTCTGAGAATCAACTTGTTAAAGCTAACAATTAAGGATTATATMTGGAAGTAATTTTGAACAGCAGACTGATGTGGGTACTTAGGTGGTAGACAGGGTAAAAAGGCCAGTGTTGCTCTCCAAGCGTGTAAGAAAAAGTTGGGGTCAAAATGGGGTCAAGTAGCTGTAAATAGATAAGCAAACTGAGGTCGACACTGAATGTCGAGAAGAGAGTGGTAGAGGTTAGTGGTGCCCAATTAGCATGTCAGAGATGCTAGATCTACATGGAGCTTATCACCTGGCCGCATCCACTGATATGCTCCACAGTTACCGCCAAAATCTCATACTGGAAACCAAGTATCTGGGATTAATTTTAGACAGCATACTGATATGTAAATTCAATGTGAAGCAGATAGTGAAATAGCCCTGTGGTGTTCCATAAGCATGTAAGAAAATGTTAGGGTCTATATGGAGTCTACCACTTGGCCTTATGTATTAGCGSTAGTCAGCCTTGTGCTTCTTGCTTTAAGGTGCTTTGGTGTGATGGACCGCAGTCTGCAAAATCTCATACAGAAAAACGTTGGAATGAATAGAGTGGATGCAGAATGAGRGAACTCAGAACGACTCCAACGACTGCCCTAGAAGAATTACTTCACCTCCCACTAATGGGTATTGCACTGTAAAAGTCTGCAGCGAAACTAGCTGCAAGATTATCGACGCTGAGTGAGTTTTCCACAATAATCTTCGGACATAGCCCGATAAACATTGGGCCGATGGATAAAATAGATGGCATAACCTTAAGCTTGATCGGAGAGAAATGTCACATTAAAGGAGGGTGTACAGCGAAGAAGCATCCGAACCAGCTTGGCTAYCGAACCAGACATGCAGAATCTCCAAAATCATGTGTAACAAAGGACAGGCAAACACTCACGCTTTTTTCTCAGATTGTCTCGAAGAAACTACAGAACGGTTGTTACAGGTCACAAGTTATTGTTATCACATGCAAACTGTGTGGATATTATTGACGATGACACATGTAAAAAGTGCAGGAAACTAGGTATGAGAGAGACGCTGGCACACCTGTTCTGCTTCTGTTCGGCATTAYAGTATAGAACTAAGACTTATTTGATATSAACTCAATGCRTTGATCAGTGCCCTGAAAACGCAAGGAATTTTTCAGTACCAATTGGAAGTATGGACAATACACATTAACCACCATGTTAGGGTTCGATGTCCAGCTAAAACCTCTGACATGCTTTGGGTCCKKCACCCGGTTGCAATGCAATTCCACATTCAAGTGTCAGTTCTTCCAGCATTTGGGTTTTAATCACAACCACCACGATACTCCCCAAAGGGCAAGTTGGCATGAGACCTATGGCGTGACAGCCAGCCAATTCAAACTCTTAACTAATCATGTTGCTACTTTTTGGTCGTATTTGGTCGTCAGCAGAACGAACTTTAAGAGAGTTCAAAGCTATTAATTTATTCTTAAGGTGCCTATCTCTTTCGTTTGTATGACCAATAATCACTTTTTATTAGCACAAATTTTTGCTTTGTCACGTAAACTTTTGAAATTCTTTGGTTTTTAAGCAAAAAAAAAAAAAAACAAAAAAAAAAAAAAAATCCGATCTATCTTTGACCATTTCCATTGTAGCTTTAACATTATTTTCTCTCTTTTTTAAGACATATATATTTTTCGCATCCCATTCCTCACTTATTCATTTTTCCAGCAATTCCTCGAATCATTCGCAGAGCTTTTGTTTTTAATGCGCCCGCTCAGCATTCGTCATCCGCTCGTCATTCATGCTCGGCTGTGTGCTTGTCGTTTAGCGTTGCAAGGCAAAAGGATTAGTGCAACACTCTATGCATAAACACTTTAGCTGAATAGCACAGTGATAACTAGGCAGAACAAATGTTTGGGTTTTACTTTAATAACTGTGTTTTTCTCGCTTTTCTTCAACTTTTTTTTTTTTGTTTTTTGTTCTTCTGCTTATTTTACGTTTCCTCTTTCAGCACGCTCGTCTTGTGTGCCTCGTGTCCATAGTCAATGTTTCGCTAATGCATTTCTACTTTAGGGCATTAGTAACGGTTTACCCGAAAAATTCATATTTTACATACCATAAATCATAAAAAATGCACCCGCCCACGCACACATACACACAAATCACTCTTATTCGTTCGTTAGCCGCTTTTCTTTTAAATTAATTATTATACCCTTAACAGTTTTTGAGATATCGTTCTGAAAATTTGCATACGCGCCTTTCTCTTCAAGAATTTGCTTATTTGTGGAAATCGCCAATAGCCGACAACTATAGCATATAGCTGCCATACAAACTGATCCCTCAAAATCAAGTCTTTGTAAGGCAAACTTTTTTATTTCAGAAGATATCTTCACGAAATTCAACATGTGTTATTGCTTAAGATATTGCTACAAACTCCGAMCAATTCTTTTAGATCGGAACACTATAACATATAGCTGCCATACAAAGTGAACGTTCGGAATCAAGTGCTTGTATGGAAATCTTTTTCATTTTACGAGATGTATTTACGAAATTTATCATCGATTATTTTCATAGGTAAAACTATGAATCTCAAGGTATATTGTTCAGATCGAACTATTTTAGCATGTAGCTGCCATACAAATCGACCAATCAAAACCGGGTCCCTGTATGAAATACTTGTTCATGTGACGAGATATCTTCCCAAATATCTAGATAAATGATTATACTAGACAACTATACAATCTGCGAGCTTATTGTTTAGATCGGATCACTATAGCATATAGCTGCCATAGAAAGTGTAAAATCAAAAGTAAGTCCATATATGGAAAACTTCTACATTTGACGAGATATCCTCACGAAATTTTGGACATATTATTGGCCAAGACCTTGCTTCAATATTCCAACATATTTTTCAGATCGGACTACTATAGCATATAGTTTTTGAACCACTATAGCATATAGTTTTCGAACCACTATAGCTTATAACAGCCAAAGAAAGTGATCTATTAAAGTAAGAATAAAGATTTTTTTATGCCCTTTTATGTTATAAAAATGCACCTGTGTAGTGTATTATAGCTTCGGTGCAGTCGAAGTTAAAAGTTTTTTCATATTTTCCCTAATTTTTCGCATTTTTTCATCATGTATTTTTTCACTCCATCTTTCAGCCTGTCTCTTATACACATCTAGATGTGTATAAGAGACAGTTATTGGCCAAGACCTTGCTTCAATATTCCAACATATTTTTCAGATCGGACTACTATAGCATATAGTTTTCGAACCTCTATAGCTTATAACAGCCAAAGAAAGTGATCTATTAAAGTAAGAATAAAGATTTTTTTATGCCCTTTTATGTTATAAAAATGCACCTGTGTAGGGTATTATAGCTTCGGTGCAGTCGAAGTTAAAAGTTTTTTCATATTTTCCCTAATTTTTCGCATTTTTTCATCATGTATTTTTTCACTCCATCTTTCAGCTTCATTTGTATGCGCCTCTTTCACACCCAACACATTCACCAACGGGACATCACTTCATTTCACTTGGTTTTAAGTAAAAAAAATCAAAAAAAAAAAGAAAAATTAAAAACTGCCTGAAAGAAATATGAAATCACATTAAAAGGATTGTAATTCCAACGCCTAAACAAATACTTGAAAAAATGCTTAAAAAGCGCTAGTAATCTGCTATCTAGCACATTTATGAAAAACGTCAATAACCAACGCTGGAAGTGCGGTTTATCGCGAGGTATATGCATATATACATATATACATATTTTTTTCTTTGTTTTATTGTAGCAAAATGTGTTCAATTTTGGGTGGGAAGGTTGAAATTTGGGTTGGAAATTTTCGAAAGTTTTTTCTAACCGATATTTAAACCGCAGGGTGGCTAACTGTCATAAGATTTTCCATTTATATGATTTTCTAAGCAAATACTRTTTCTGGAAGCAGCAAACTTAGTTGAAATCCAACCAATATTTCTCTAGAAAATAGCGTCTTCAAATCTACGCCGATTTTTTTTCGTGGCTGAATAAATGGATGAAAATGGATTCTCAGATTTTTGTCTTCGAATTCGGAACGTTACAAAYAGCGTATCTATCGTATTTGATGCTTTTGCCAGGTCAATCAATTTTTTTTTCTCTATTTCCTTCCTCTGAGTCCGGAAGTAATTCTGCTGTATCCTCTGTAAGAAATCGATTCGATTATGGACCAGTTCGAGTCAAATTTGCTTAGTACTATTTCGTGATCTTACGCTTTCTAGTGCAAATATTTTCAGTTTTCCAGATTTAATTTAAAGAAGGTTTTTTTTTAACATTTCGTAGCTCTTGCCTTCGATTACATAGCTACCAATATCAGATGGTATGGAACTCATAACAAGTTCACTGAGAAGGAGATAACGAAAGGTGGCCATAAACCCTGTAACCAYGATGCGCCTTTTTAAATGAATTCCAATTCGTTTCTAGAGTTCTTCAATATTTACTGCCTTCATTTAACACCAATAACACCACAAGAAGGTACACAAAATTCTTGTAATTTGAATTTTTTTTTGGATATATATTTTGAGATTATGTATGATATTCCGCCTCACAAAATTCGTCTTTTCGTTCCATACTTAGAAGTTCTGAACATCACAGTTCACAAGCGTACATATCTAGCTGTCCAAGTGGGATTATTCATGTCATTGCTTGCCCATGCTAAATTAAGTAACGTAAACTACATATGTATATTACTGTTTGCAGACTATTCTCTTGAGATCTTAAAAATAAGTTTTTTTTCCCCAAAGCCTCTCATTATCTTATCTATCATTGTATATTGTATATTACATATGTGCCATATGTATTTTGAAATGAATTTTCTAAGTATCAAGACATAGTATATGCCTCAAATATTAATTGTAACTAAAAAAGACATTGAATTCCGCAACGGACTTTCCTTTGACGGTCCAATGTGTRTAAATTGCATATTCACCTTCGGGCATCGGTAGCCATGTCAATTTATAAGTTCGTACGCGAAAGCGGTCAACAATTATGTCACCCTTTGAGGAAAAAGGAATATTACTAAATATGGATTGATAATCAAATGTAAATTAATAATTAAATATAAAATAATATTTTCGAAAGTGAATCGAATTTTTCATATATTTTTATAATTTCTGACTTCCAAATTTGTATGTACTATTATTTCTCATAACCTCAAAAGGGTATGCTAAGTTTACTACAAAGTCTCGCAGAAAGAACGTCGGAGCAATCTGAAGAGATTCAAGCGCTGCCATTTTATTCAGAAAAAAAAGCAGCAAGAACGAAACCGTCAATGGCGACCGTTATCGCGTCATGATAACCAAGTATTTGATGCCTGTAATTGAAGCTTGTGATCTCGGCGACATTTGGTTTCAACAAGACGGCGCCACTTCCCACACATCGCATCACTCAAAGGATTTATTGAGAGAACACTTTGCTGAGCAGATTATTTCACGTTTTGGGCCGGGCGATTGGTCACCACGGTCGTGTAATATCACAGCGTTAGACTTTTTCATGTGGGGATATATGTATAAAGTCGAAAGTCCATACGGACAATCCCGTTTCGATTCAGGCCTTGGAGTAAAACATCATGGGGGTTTTCCACCAGTTAACTGACGAAATGCTCGATCGAGTTATCGTTAGTTGAATTTAAAGGATGGACCATCTAAGATGTAGACGCGGCCAACATTGGAGGGAGATAAGCTTCAAAATATAGACGACGAGAGTGTTCTTTCGTATCAAAATCAGGATGTATATATTAGTATACCCTTTTTTGTTAATAAGTCGTATATTATAGTTTCGGTTCAGTCGAAGTTAAGGTTTTTTCATGTTTTTTTTTTATTACTTTTTTAGTTAAAATATATGTTTTGTAATGTAACTATTAATGTGTACTTTTAAATTACCTCATRTGGACAGGAGTGATTCAGATTTGTAAAATCCTCTATGATTCCAAACAAATAATCTGGAACTGGAAACATTTTTCGTTTAGCAATGAATTTGCAAGCATCATAAGTTCGYTCTCCGAAATACAAAGAATAGTCCGTAGATTTCTTCATAAAGCTAATGCGCACCTAGACGAACGCGGCGAACAAGATATAAAATATAATATTATACTTGTATAACAGACACCCTTCTGTATTCTGGCATTGCCCTAAAGCATGTACTCACAGTCACATCCGATATGGGACGTGTCAGGATCACATGTAAGGACGTCTCTGTAATGTTTCTCGAAATCGGTTTAGTTATACATAACGGTATGCTGAGTAGTTTCTTGTCAATAGCTTTGCAGCGCAGATAAGTCATTCTAACGCTRGCCGAATCGCACTAAAAAAATAATAAATAATTTTACTTAACTTTTTTTTTTTATAAAATATAATAAATATATGCTCTAATGAAGAGTCCTTACATTTGCTATCATCCAAATTATTATTATGCAARMATAAGCCAGCATTTTTGAAATATTAYACATTTTCAATGCTCTGTCGCAGATTTAATACTAAATTAGACGATTACCTCATTAAAAATAATATTCGCTGAAATTGACTTCGCGCACACACGCGTCTCAAATCTTAATGCGAGTATAATTAGCTAGGTATTCATAAATTACTGAATTTGCAATTGAAAATTGAGTTATGTATATAACAGTTCTGATTTATTTTCTGTTTAAGCCCAGAACAGGGTGTTTGCCATGAAGTTTGTGAAATTCTGTGATAAATAAAAGAATTTGTGCCTGAGAATCGAGGATTAACAGTCAGAGATCTCACTGGCATCTTTGACGTAAYGGAGGGATCAATGAAAATCAATTTGCAATATCAATTTGGACCTAAAAAATTGTGAAACAAGATTGATTTCGAAATCACTAACAATGCTTTCCAACCACCAGGATGTCATGAAACGTGTTTACTGGCGATAAGTCTATGATCTGTGCTTACGATCCGGTAACAGWYGATTAATCGGCCCAATTACATGGCAAASGAGAGCCGAAGCTGAAAAAAGCTCGCTGTAAAAAGCTCCCTGAAAAAAGAAGTCTGCATGTGAGCTTATTGTATAGTGTTCTGTCAGAGCGTCTCTTTTAGCGGCGAGAGGCACCTTGCTAAGAGCAAGCAGATCAGAGCATTACTTGCATTCCACTTTAGTACAGACGAGTATCGCAGCCGCACAAGTTCTGGTTGTTGAMCGGCGCTTACAAAGCTCACGCAGGATTCATAGATCAAAAGCTAGCACGGAACAATGCAGCGAACTGACCTAACTGTTCAGTATTTTAATACCATGCGCCTTCAAAACAGACTCCTTTTGAGCCAACAACCTTTTGAGCTTATCCACATTTAATGCAGTTTTGCATACACTTATTACAAACCTTGGCTGAGTTGATCTTTAGGGGATGGCTTCAACGGACTCATGGGGCGTTCGGTGAAGCGAACTTTTCAGTTTAGAAAAGAAAAAAGTCACAGGAAGCCAAATACGGCGAATGAAGTTGCTGAGCGAAGACTCGTTTCGTGTTTAGCCACACAATTATACTAGAATGTGACGGMGGGTTTTCATAGTGAAAAACCCACGCATTTTGTGCCCACACCATGGAATCGCCAGTTACTAGACGAAAGGCTTGAACTAATTGGATGGACTATCTGTAACGTAGCTGCGGCCAACATTTGAAAGAGATAATCTTCGAAAAGTAAATGCCAAAGAATGTTCTTTCGAATGATAATAGACATTTCCCATTAAATTTGAAGTTYCTGACCTTTGCTTTAGAAAAGTGCGGAACCTCGAAATGGATCGCCCTATACTAGCATTATCGAAAATTAGTATGACCAATTGTTGTTTCGAATATTGTGATTTTTTTATTTTTTATTTTTTTTTTTTTAATACTTGCTATCTCCAAGGGTCGCAAATATTTCATCTATGTTGAAAATACTACCATGTATTATGAAATATTTGTATAGTATAGTATATAGTAGCTACATACATATGTACATAGTCAGTAAAATTCTTCTATGTATTAAAAGTTATGTGTAACCAAGCTACCAAAGCTTACCACCTATGTACAATTAGTAAAAAAGTAAATACAGCTAAGCTAATCAAAATCAATAACACGTGACCGTAAATACAATAATCGATTGCACAGCTGTTAACATAAAACAAATCGCCTTATAAACAAATACAAAARTTGAAACAAACTTTACAGCTTTGTAAAGCAGAGACTACAAATACAGCACAGTACACTCTCAAAAGCTTTTGCTTCTTCGAGTTCGACCAATAGCCTGCGTCTGCGCGGCAAAAACTGGTCGAAAAATGGTGACGCTCTTCCAGCCAGCAAGCCAATCGACAGAAAAGAGGCGGAGCTTAGCTGGCAGCGCACTCGAGTGAGAGTATGAGAGCGTCATATGTGAAGCGACCAGCGCGCATGAGTGTGGGTGTGTGTGTGTGTAGTTGTGTATGCTTGGTGCTGCTAGTCACAGAGGGGTGGCTGGTCTGACATTAAAATCCAGCGTTATGTAGAAAAAAAAAACGACTTTTTGACAATACAAATGCGACAAAGACGYGGTATGAGTAGCTGAGGCGAGCACGCACCACAAATGGCAGCAGCAGCAGTAACAACAACAACGCGGCACATACCCTGATAAAGTCACGAGGACACATGAAATCAACACCCACAAAAGTCGCCATATCAACAGCAGCCGCAGCCGCAGCAGCAGCACGAAGAGGCAACGTCGACACSCAGCGCGCGTAATGCAGAGCAAACAATAACAAAAACAATAGCAAAGCTAGCGCGCTGTGGCTCAGTGCGTCCAAATGGCATGAGGTATTGGCTTTCTGCTGTATCAGTAATTTGGTGTGTGCCTTCAAGTGCGCGCCAACACACACAGGCACACACATACGCTCATGTGGATGTGGGTGTACATATGTATGTATGTATGTATATGTAAGTATATCCAATTGTGAGTGTGGGCTTATGCTAGCATTGTTGCTTTACTGCTATTATCCTGGCACTCAATGTGTCCTTACGCACCTATACGAGTGTCTACACACATCCGTGTGTGTGTGTAGCTTTGCTGCTGCGCCTGCCTGCTGCCTTGGCGGCCATGTGTGACTTTGCACTCTGACTGGTTAATATAACCGCAGGATTGTATTACGCCGTCATGTAGCCACTTACACGGACACCATTGCTC
>NW_017535518.1:267120-268191 GCF_001853355.1 Bactrocera latifrons
ATTAGAAAAGTTTGCCATATAAGGACTTGAGTTTAGCTGATCAGTTAGAATGGCAGCTATATGCTAAAGTCGTCCGATCTGAATAATTTCTTCAGATGTTGTAGCCTGGCTTTGAAAAATAATTCTTACCAAATTTTGTAAAGATATCCTGTAAAATGGAAAAGTTTGCCATATAAGGACTTGAGTTTAGCTGATCAGTTAATATGGCAGCTATATGCTAAAGTCGTCCGATCTGAATAATTTCTTCAGACGTTGTAGCCTGGCTTTGAAAAATAATTCTTACCAAAATTTGTGAATATATCTTGTAAAATGGAAAAGTTTTCCATACAAGTACTTTATTTTCTTTGTTCAGTTTGTATGAAAGCTACATGTTATAGTGATTCAATCTGAACAATTTCAACATGGATTAAGTATTGACGTCGAAAAAAAATCCATACCAAATTTCATGCAGATATTTTGTAAAATAAAACAGATTTCCATACAAGGGCTTGAGTTTAGTTTATGGCAGCTACATATATGTTGTATATGTATGCTATAGTCCCCCGATATCAGCGGGTCCAAAAATTTCGTAGTTTCTTGAGTAGAAAAAGACGTGTGCAAAATTTCAGATCAATATCTCCGACGTTGCCTACTGGTTGTTGCAAACTTCATGTCTACCTTAAAATACCTTGTTCTGACAACGGGAATCCCACTCTATCCATTCGGATGTGAGCGGAGTAAGGGTACACTACTTGCTAGCTCATCGGCAGTGAGGTTAATCACTTTTTGGCTTAGCTTGAGCCCACAGTTTGCGAGCGCATTCCATGRCAATAGTTCTGGAAATTGATTAGAACTCAGAACATGAAGGAAACCTGCTGAAAACAATGATCATTGAACATCAATGAGCTTCTGAAACCATTTGTCAGATATAAGATAATAGTTTAAGAAAGTAGAGGGCCTTTTCTAAGAGTGTCTCTTTTCAAAAGAACACCTTATTTTTTATCATAACTTTGCAATTTCATTGAAAATTATCAGATTTTTTTATTTGGGTCAATTGATGTGTACGACATACTAATATGAGCAACGAATAGT
>NW_017535518.1:269138-270327 GCF_001853355.1 Bactrocera latifrons
TTGGGATTTAAAATATAAGAAAGCCTGAAAAAATAATTAGACCTTTAATGGGGTCACTTAGAAATTACTCTTTTTTATATCAATCAAATCACTATTCTACGAAACGAAATAATCATTATGTCTATACATAGGTTTGTATGTATTTATATCTAAACATCTCGTTAACATCACACTCGAAATCATATGCCACCAACAGTCGCGCTTAGACGTTAGCTAATCAACGTTAATATAATTTCCGTAGTAAATAAGGATCAGCACGACATTGAGTGTGTCGGTATTAGTATAAAGCCTTGTGCTTATGTATATACACTCATATATTTATATATATTATATATGTACATATATCCTATTTGGTACTCATACAAAGTTTGCGCTTTAAGACTCCTCCCCAAGCTGCAGGACACAACCAACCGTCTGTAGTTAATTTTAAACTGGTGCAACTTTTGTCTATGTGGTWGTTAGGTATCGGGCAAACCAATACACCAAAATATCACAAAAGTCATTTCAATTTAGTTACGAGTCAGTAAATCAACCCCTATCAACATGCCACATACCAAGCGCTTCCAGTTTATGTGAACCGGTGTATAGGTATGAGTAGAAGTGAGTGCTCTTACTGCTTGCGCTGCGAGAGAGTGTTTCACAAAGGTTACGGTGGAGCAAACAGGGAATTTATGCAGATAAAAAATTTCGAATACGTTAGTGGCTGCGGATTTTCGGTTGCAGCAGGCATTTTTAATTTATTTTTATATTTAGTGTGGACTGAGAAAGTGTTATAGTCAAGCTTAGATTTGAAATTGGCTCATACGGTTTTTGTTTCAGACCCATTAAGATATGGTATGGTTAAGGGGTTCTATCCACTTGACTGACAGCAAAAACATGTTTATCGTAACTTTATTTGAAAAGGATTTATTAAATAAGTAAAAAAAAAGTATTTAACTTTTTTTAAAAAAAAAAGTATTTAACTTTTTTTTTGTATATCAGAATATCATTTCTAACCTAAAAAGGTAAGGTGTAATAAGGTACGAAGAACTTCTTTTTGAACGGCTAAAATAACTTTAAGATTTCAATCAGTTGAGCTGACCTAGTTTAAACTCCATACGACCAAATCAGTGTGAGATGGAAGGATGAAGTCAAATGTAGAAATTGTGAGAAAAAGTGAGGAAAGTTCTCTAATTTCCATTCACTTGGG
>NW_017535518.1:270783-275177 GCF_001853355.1 Bactrocera latifrons
AAAGGTCTTAAAACCCACTCAGCATTACGACATAGGACTTTAGCAGCGCCTAGTAAGACATGGACAGTTTTTCTTTAACTTACTTATATAATAGGCCTAGTTGCCCAATMTTGTCAAATACTTGACGGAATGGAGACTATTGAACAAGTATTTAGCACTTCTAAGCAATTGGTTATAAAGTCTACTTGTGGCTTTGCTCAATTATGCCCTGAAACTTTGTGAAGCCAAACTGGTGATGCGGAATGAGTTGTGCTTTAATCAGCGGAAAAAAGTCTCGGCATATTTCCATTGAGAAGAAAAATAGCAGAGCCTGAGCATACCATTAAAAGGTGACAATCATGTTGATTTGATTTCCTGGTGACATTAAAAGGCTTATTTTTAATTTTGTCATAACCTGGTGATTTTTTGTTAGTTCTCCTCTTGTACTTCTACAACATCTATTCCAGCGTTTAGTAGCTCCATCTGAAAAGCAACCTCTAAAAATTTGTAGACTTCTGCAACGCTGAAAGCTTTTGGAGATAGATGACAAACTCTTCGACTTTTTTTCGGCATTTGTTCGGCAGCAGAAACCTCTGCTGTTTATAATTTATGGGTAGCTGGAAATAGGCACCTTTTATTGTATTTCTAAAGATTGTTGTCTGGATCTGCTGGTTTGGCAGCAGCTGGATACGCCTCTATTAACTTATTGCGTAGTTTCCAAAGAACTTACTGCAGCTACTTCATAGCACAGTTCGGTCATGTTTTGGCATACGGATTTCAATTGGCTTGCTAGGCTTGCAGAATACTTCTCTTTTCTCTCGCCGTTGTCATTACTTCATTAGACCAGAGGCGTTTATATAGCTTTTAATTCCTCAACATAGTCAGAAACATCTTCAGCGCAAATGATGATATTGGGGTCCAACACCTTTGCCAAGAACACTTGTGGGTTTGTTCACTTTCAGAACTGACAGAATATATGTATACTAAAATTGGAAATATGCAGAGAAGATTAGCATCAATCAAGAAACAAATAATACAGAATTTATCGATACGTGAGATATTACTTGTTTTTATTGGCATAAATATTTTGAGAAAACGAGTTTCTTTTTCTCTAACTAGGTGTGGGCCTTTGCTAAAATAATTCCTAAATGTAGGCAACGATTAGAAATTAGAGATTTTATATTTGCAATTTTTTTTTTAGTTACAAATAAAAAATAAGGATTCTTCCAAAGTAAAATCATAAAAGAAAGACTGAGATACTGATTTAATACGAAACGAATGTTAGTAGATCAACATGCAAAAGAGAGTCAAAGGCCAACTGTTCAAAGCTTTATGAGAGTGATAGAGAGAAAGTATGTCAATATGTAAGACCAACAGTGGAACAGGTTACATTTTACCAAAGCTACGCCGCTCCGACAGTGGCAGTCTGTATATATGTATCTATCCTGTAACAGCTTTTATCCTACTTGACATTTTGTGGTGAATCCACGAAAGCCACAAGACAGATATTAAGGCGAACCGGCTGAGCTGAGGCGGCGACGGCGGATTGGATGAGTTAGAAGCCATGCAGCCAAACAGTCAACCAAAGATGGTGAATGCTATATGCATATATACTCACTTCTATATAACATARGTGTGTGTTAGAGTAAATGTGTGAATGTATTGGTGCAATGAAGGTATGCATTGGCCCACTGTGCGGCTGCAGGAAGTCTCTTTCGTGCATTGTAAGCGCATCAGCGCTGGTCTTTAGAGTAAAAAGGGCGTTTTCCGGTTGGACAAGCGAGGCTGACGCGAACAGCCACCAGCAAGAGTGCGCGTGTGTGTAAGTCTGTATGTGAGTGTGGGTGTTGAATGCCACAGCGCGACGCAGGGATGAAGTGGCACAAAATATTATAGCTTTTTGCAGTTTAAGGATTCCTTTTTTTTTGAGTTTCCTGCCGCCCGTTGCCGCAGTTACCACATAAATTCAAGAAGCAAAGCAATAAGCGACGAATAAAGGTCGAAAAGCAAGCAGCAAGCCGCGCAACTTCTTGATATCCTTGCTACCGTTGCTGATGCTGCATATGCTTGAGTGTGTATGTGTGTTTTGGCTGGTGGCTGCCGACAGCATTGGTTGTTGGCCGTCGCAGCAGCGCAGCAGTTACAGTGGCAGCATCAAAAGTCAGCGTGGTGGCTTGGTAGGCAAATGGTGGCACTTATGTGTATGGCAGCGGTGGGATGTGAGCCGTTTGGCTTTTATATGCCACCCCCGAAACGTTGCGCTCTCCATTAGTTGGCTCTTGCYAGCAAACTTTGTGTTGCGCAAAGTCGACCAGCCTATGCTGTTCACCAGCTCGCCGCCATCGTCGTCGTCGCTACTACTACTGCAATCGGCTCTGCAGCCAGCCAGTCAGAGTCAAATTGACTACGATAAGGATGCTTGAAGCTTCACTTTTATAATTGGCGGCAACTGGCACTCTATTGCAATTCGCAATTCGAAACGTTCACAACGTCAAACGCGCGCGACACGCGACGGCATTGAACTTAACARACAGTTTACGGTAAAATATTGTGCTAGCCTCTGTTCCATTGAGTGTAAAAACGGTGTTTAAAAAAAAAATATTTATATCAAAAACAAAAATATATAGAAATAATAAAAATAAATAAATGTCAGTAAGTTAAGAAATTGCAAAATGTCATGCGTGAAAATATTGTAAAATTCTAACGCAATTAACTGTGTTTACGAAAAGTGTGTGCAATTGCTGTGACTGACTACTAAATTTGTTTGACTCTAATTCGTCATAATTTTTGCACACAATCTCAGCACGCTGGATACGTTGGGGTTTAAATACTTCCATCAGCGGAAAATGGGCACAGGTAACTAAGCCGCGGTTTCGTTAGCGAAAAAAGTAGTACTTAACATCGCCGACGGTTCTGTGTTTGTGCTTTAAATATAGAAAGACACCAAAAATATGAACAAAAAATTTTGTGAAAATTTTACATATTCTCAATGACTTTATATATTAGTAAATACGTAAAAACTACGAATAAACAAATTCTAGAAAATTTTACATATTTTCAAACTGAAAGTTATTTTTAAACTTAGCGTTCTTCTGGTTCACTTGCCGAAAGTGTCATCCGGAGGCAATAATATCTGCAGATATCTAGATGTAAACTGAATTTTCTCTCACAGCCTGTTAGAATCATTTGCTGCTAACAGTGAACTGACTTCATACGCTCGTATAGTATACCATATTTTATATTATAAAATCTAAAATAAATATTGCTTTTCTAGTACTGAAACTTCCTATCAACTAGTCCATCAATATCAAACTCAATCAGTGAAAGTAACAAAACGTTGCCTACACTTAGGAACATTTAGCAAGGTCACACACCTATACATAATTTTTTTAGTGCTTGAGTGGGCTAAAATAAACTAAATAATTCCAACTAATAGGGAAAATCGAGTGGATCATCTAGTTTGTACGGATTTCTTAAAGTAGAAAGAAAAAAAAAATTAAAATTATGACTTTGAATGCTGATAAATAAAAGTATAAAAAAATTTAATTGACAATGCCGCATTGAAATAGTTTTCAATTTACAATCATTCAAAAAACTACTAAATCACAGGGAAGAAGATAGCCGACAAGTTTAATGAACTGAACTGAAATTTAAGATTTCAAGTTGTTATGTTACATATCAATTATTTTTGATAGTTTACGTTCATGAAAAAAATAAAATAAAAAATAAACAAAAAAAGCAGTTAAAATATATATTTAAAAACTATTCAAGCYGTTTTTGAAAACACCAATTTAGGTTAGGGCCCTGGTCTATGAATGAAGGGACACTTAAATATTTAAATATCAATATCTGTACTAAATATTCTTTCATAGCCTGTTTAAATATTTAATTAGGACTTTTATTTAACCGGTTATAGGATGTACTTACAGCTGTAGGCTATGAAATCGGTAATAACAGATACTGTTCTTCTATTCTGACATCCTATCTCTTAGTAATATATAATAATGTCATCCTCAATTTAACTGAAAGTAGCAAAAGAAATAGGTAAAAAAATTAGGCAAATTTAGCAAAGTCACACACCTCTTATTTTATATACAATGTTTAGGCTGGTCATATTAGGAACTATTTACAAATTGTATGGCTAATGTTCCGTTTAAAATATAATACAGTAAGTTCACTCTGACCACTTATAAAATAAAAAATTTAGCAAACAAGTAAGGAAGGAAAAAAGAAAAGATTTTGTTGACACTTTATGCAGAAAATTGTTGAATTGTTGAATTTAATTAAATATTAGGGATGTGTTACCAGAAAGGTGTTCCCTGAAATTCTGGTAAGAGTATAAAAAGTCAACTGRACGTCTGAAAAGACATTATTATTTATATATTGTGTATATGGGGGCTGGTGAATATTGACCA
>NW_017535518.1:275768-282591 GCF_001853355.1 Bactrocera latifrons
TATAAATTCGTTATATGGAGTATGCATATTGTTAACAACCGACTTCATAAATTTTTCAGTAGAGAAGGAAGCACTTTATCTCAGCAAATTTGGATGCCTTAGCTTTATTGCCATGTGAGATGTATGTTTTAAGCCAACTATGGGGCCAATCCATACCATTTAAAATATTATTAAAAAATTTTAATTACAGGCGTCAATCGATACACCGCATACTTTGGCATGTACTTTGTATTTGTCTCACAACAGGTCTTAAAGGTACACTTAACTTCCAAAAGCTAGTTCATGGAATGCCTCGACATTATATACTTTATGTTGTACTAATAAAMTACTGAAAACTTAGTAAACTGTTACAATATCACTCCTAAGCGAAGAAGGGTTGATGATTAACTATTAAAAATGGCAATTGCTTAGAAGAAGAAGAAGAATATACTATAGAACATCTTTAATGGAGACGTATGGCTTTGTATAAGAAAAAAATCGCTACTATCAGTTGAGGACTTTTTGACGACGTCGGAAAAAGGGACATATACTACAACTTTTGGAATGATGAACTCCATCAAGAGCACAGAATGGTTCAGGAAAAACATAATGGTTCGCTTTGGTTAGGTTAAGAGATCGAACATAAGAGGGTTCTTACTTGAATTGAGGTCAGGCTTTAAGCCWCTTTTGAGACGCCTAGTATGAGTTTTGACTATGTTTTCTGGTATACGCCGAAGGAGAGATTTCCGAGATGTTTTAGCATCAGTTTGCAAAGGCTGGGCAAATGGAGGACAAAGTACCTAGCTGTTTCCATTACACCCTCCTCCATACAATTTGGACAACCAACGTCCGACAAGATTTTCTAGCCTTACCGCATGAATGCCYATTGGACAGTGTCCAGTAAGAAYATTTTCGATTGCGGMAAGATGARCTTTACTCAGGACAAGTAGTTCAGTACATCACTTCTTTCTACTCTAGCCCAGAAGGATCTCGCAGTCGTACAGGAGCTGGAGTCACCCCAATGGCAATACATCTCGGTCTCATACCTATGTGAGGGGGGGAAAGAGTACTCAATCTCCGTTATAAGCAGTCACCCAAACGAGATAATGAAGTAGCTTTATGCTTTATACCAATTGACAGTTCTTGACCGGATAAGAAATCCGGGTCCGTTCCGGTTACATAGACCTGACTGTGGTGGGAACGCTCTGAAAAACACTACAGTGATCCGGTAGTATAAAGCTAAGATTGACCGAGAGCTGCTTACAAAAAACTCCTCTTGCAACATTTCCTCCTAGTATCGATCCATCCGTGGAAAAGCTTATGGCGCCGCTTTTTTAACGGCTTCTTCCCATCCATATCTGGCTTGCTGGTATGTGAGAAGAGAAGATGTCGTAACGAGTGGCCTCTGTATTGCGGTGATCCATGCGTTCAGAACTGCAGTTGAAGGAGAAGAAAATTTTTGCGAGTCCTTCTTCGGATCTCTTTATATAACCAGCTTCCCTACGTCTTCGAACTCCTAGTTTTCCTTTCAGTTTTACTTAGATTAATGGGTATGCCGCTCCGACGAGCTCAGCTGGAAACCACGTTGATGTACCCTTTGTTTGGCTTGTAAATAGTCTTGAGCAACCTTTCTCTAACCACAATAACTGCTTCGTCCGCGTATGCTATTATTTAAGGTGCTTTCAGAAAATTATTTTTGAATGATGTTCACACTATATCGCAAGAGTCGACCGATCTGACTTTGTGATAGGCATGCTGGGAGAACATAAAAGCGTAAGGGGCTTTTAGTTCCGACGGTTGCACAAATGGGCCTCTTAAAGGCTCAGCTGCGTCGTCAGGCATCCATCCTAGCTATTTAAGTAGCACAAAGGCTAACCATTCACTTGGTTGGAGTAGTCACAAAAACTGGTGGAGCATTCTATATAAGCTACTTAACTAAGGCTTCGTACATTTCTAAATTTGTTAACTCCATTACCAAGCTTTACTTTATAACTTTTCAATTTGAAATCTGTGAGAAATCCTTTATTCCCAGAACACACTCAAAATAAAATAAACAATCACTATTCAACTAAACTGGCTTTTGCACATATTGCCTGAGAATATGTTAATTTCATAATACCCATAGAATGCTGCAATAATGCATTTTACCAAAAAATACCAGAAACAACAACAACTCACACACACAATCACGCACAGTTGACTAGAATACGCAATGCGGCATGAAAATCTCAAAAGAATAACAAAAACGTATTTTAAAATAAACTTGAAAATATTAAAATAATAATTGACGCATACAACAGACAACAACAACAACACATACATACTTAGCRCAAAGCGAAAAATGGAATGCAACAAGCAATTACAACAAAAAAACGGCAATAAAAGAGCATTGTTGCCGGCCGAACAGCCCTCAAGGAAGCCGGCGGCGCTGCAATTGCACGCCAACTGGTGTAYAAAGGGTGTGAAAAGTGGCGGCACGCGTCAAGCGACAAACAACAAAGGGRCCRTAGGGTGCTCTAAGGGCACATRTGTATGTGTGTGTATGTATGCGTGCATATAATATAACGCATGAGCTGAARAAATGCACAAACAATGGCAATATGTCAAAAGTCTGGGCGTTGGGCTTTGTAATCATTACAACGGAATTGATTACATGACAATACACAGGCATGGATACATACATACAAACCTACATATACATAMCCATACTTCTATGCCWGCCTCTATRGCWTYCATACCACTCACAACTACTTGCAACACCGCATCATCACCCTGGCATTTYATGCCAAACACTTCCTCTTACTTCCTCCGTGTCTTAATTTCCTAGCCCTTACTTGTTATAGTTGTTTTTGTATTGCATAACCTAAGTTTTTGTTAGTGTTTTGACAAGTGCCGCTTGTTTATCGAAGCATTTCTCTATTAAATATAAAGTGTGCCGCTACGTGCCTTGTCCGTTGACTGAGATTAACTGTAAAATTGCGGTACACTGAGGTGGCGGAATGAGCGGGTAAAGGGTGTGTGTGTTTGTGAGTAAATGAGGTGCAAAAAATTAAGTGCGAAAAAGGGTTTACTTTGTCATTTGTCTTTTGTGGCAAGTCGAGGTGTGCGTRTGTGGACTTTTGGGTWCTTCTACAGCAATGCCAGAGAAGMCCCTCTTCCCGTCTCATTTCACTTCACTTATATGTATGTATATAGTATGTATGTGCCTCGGTCGAAGAGTCACGTCGAAAAATTCTGTATCAAYAACTCTGGAAAAGTCGTCGTGCATTTGTTTATTTAACTTAAGTCGGCCTCGGTTACTGCTGCTACAGTGCTCGTGTGTGTACTTTAAAGGACAATAGTGCATTGTTACGCGTTTTAACACCCTACCTATATACAACTCGCGACCCACACCTCATATGTTTTATTGCTGAAATATCCTTTTTATTTAAGTAAACTTTTGTCTGGTGGTTCAGGGGTCGTTAATACCGCTTAAGCCTAGTCTAAAACATTTATTTATCAAACCTATCTAGCTTGCTTACTACCTTACTTACTTGTTTTGTTTTTCTACTTTCGTACGTGTTTTATGTGTTATTTTTAACGTATTTTATTTTTTTTTTTCAGGTGATCGCCTGCTGGACATACCGTGCAAAGTGTGTGGCGATCGAAGTTCTGGCAAACATTATGGCATCTACAGTTGTGATGGTGAGTGAAGCGACGTTKTTTTGAAAAACAAAAATATTTGAAACTTTTAAGAAAGATGGAGTGGAATTATTTTCATTTAATTGATAGACTTTTTTGTTTGTTGACTGACACATTATGATCTACGCGAGTTCGTTATGTTCTATACTGCTATACTGCTATTCGGCTATTCCGAAGCATGTCTTCCGTGACGACATCAATGCTTGGATATTGCGCTATCAGCGATGCATCGAGGCAAAAGAAGCGTATTTTCAAAGTTTTTAAAGAATTATAACGATTGATTCAATACATATTTATACTCTCGCAACAAARTTGCTAAAGAGAGTATTATAGTTTTGTTCACATAACGTTTGTTTGTAAGTCCTAAAACTAAAAGAGTCAGATGTAGGGTTATATATACCAAAGTGATCAGGGTGACAAGTAGAATTGAAATCCGTCCGTGCAAGCTGTAACTTGAGTAAAAAGTGAGCCCCCTACTAACTTTTTTGTACATATCTCGAAAACTACTATAGCTATGTCAACCAAACTGTATAGAGTCGTTTGTTTTAGTCGTTTCATTTCCATATACAGTTCAAAAATGGAAGAAATCGGATAATAACTACGCCCATCTCCCATACAAAGGTTATGTTGAAAATCACTAAAAGTGCGTTAACCGACTATCAAAAAACGGCAGAAACACTAAATCTTACGGAAGAAATGTCAGAGGGAAGCCGCATCCAGGCTTTTTTTTTAAGTTGAAAATGGGCGTGGCGTCGCCCACTTATGGACCAAAAACCATATCTCAGGAAGTACTCTACCGATTTCAATGAAATCCGGTATATAATATTACCGGAATAATATTGATATGTACGAAATATGGGTGAAATCGGGTCACAACCACGCCTTCTTCCAATATAACGCTATTTTGAATTCCATCTCATGTCTTCTCTGTATATGATGATGGTAGCGGAATAAAACCTTACACAAATACCATATAATTGTCGTGATCGGACTATAACTTTTCAAGGTGCCTGATATCGAACACGAARAACTCAGTGCCTAACCTAACCTAACCTAATTTTTCACCGAAAATATCGTTAAATCTCTAAGATATTTTCATGCAATTCAGAGGGCATCATTTTTATACTCTCGCAACAAAGTTGCTAATAACGGTATATATCGTCAGATATATGGTTACATACAACAAAGTGATCAGAGTGACGAGTGGAGTTGAAATCCGGATGTCTGTCTATCCGTCCGTGCAAGCTGTAACTTGAGTAAAAATTGAGATATTTTGATGAAACTTGTCTTGCGAGAGTATAAAATGTTCGGTGACACCCGAACTTATCCCTTCCTTACTTGTTTTAAATCGACTTGCTCTTATTACTTATTACTTACCGGACAAACCCAGTATTTACTCTACTTCCTGCTTCAGCAGGTTCTGTACTCAATCCTGTCGTGTTTCAGAGCTTCTATTTGTTTAAACGGTATGCCAGCTTGAGAGTTTCAAATTGAAGTACAAAAGTAATAAAATCAAAGATTAAGAGATCCCATTTTTTCATCGTTTGCGATCTTCACCTTGTCCTCAACTCATTTGGCCCCATCATAATTTCATTCACATATGTCAAATTAAATAAAGTTTACAGTTATTTAGTCTAATGTTGTTACTAGTAGATAGTAAGTATGGTAAAAATGGAAAATCAAAACCAGATGGAACGAGTTACCTGGGTGCAAAACTGCCAAAGTTATATGCAAAATGGCAGAACTGGAAGTACACAAAATTCCTATTACCATTCGATAGAAGATACTATAGGAATATGCGCAGAATACATGTCACTGTATGTATGGTACAGTATGATACACTCGAGGCGGTATCGATAGTGAGGCAGTGAGGCCACAGAGTCTGTTGAAATTTGCGTCAAGCACAGGCATCATAAAGGATGACTACTTCTATAGACCTGGAAACTGAACTCCATTCCGGTGCTCGTATCGCAATGGACCAAAACTGGCTTTAACAACTACTTAATGGTTTGTTGAAAGCTGCTACCATTGCAGCACATTCTAGGGTCTGTCCGATAGCGCTCATCACCGATGGCTTTAGCAAAGTTTCAGACAAACTTTTTTTGTGGTAATAAGCTTCAAAAGGGATCGAAAGATTCGGTCTTTCTCACGTCTGCTAACAATTCTTTAGGTATCTAATACAAATTATTTGTACAAATACACTAAAGAGCATTATACATATATTGCAAAATGTGAGAAAGATGTCCGATTAATTTTTTCTAATTGGGATGAAATGTAGACTATTTTTTAGCTTTCGAAACCAAAATTGCATTCTTCAACAAGTTTGAAGGCATGCCTAAGGAGCTAAAGAGTTTGAACACCATCCGGTYAAGCATTCCTTAKYGAAASAGCTAAGAATTTATATCCAGACAAGAACTGTCAAYGCRGTGGCATAACTTTATATTATTTCAGCTTCTGGGCGTTYCGRCGCTGTAMTATTTCTTTATGTATCCATTACCCATTACCGTATTGCGAGAGCCTTCTTTCTGAGAGTATAAACTATAGCAGTTAGCTGAACAACTTGCAACTTATAGGAGTTCTTAATGGACCTTGTCAAGACCAAGATGCAGTATGTCTAATAATCTTATGAAATACAGTTTTACAGCTATTGTGAAAGACTGAAGGTGAAACATAGCGACACTGATATCTTCGCAAACCTGGTTAAATACTCGAAAYCAACCGGAATAGCCGGCTCAAACAATTTTTGACAATCTCAACACATTTGCTCAATTTATGAAGATCTTTACCATCAATACTTAGCAATATGTAGTTATCACATTTAATCGATATTCGCAGCTGCCTAAGCTTATTGACTTATGTCACAAACAAGACTTTGGACAAACCTTTTAAATTGCTACAGTAAGATCCTTATTGCCCTTTGCCAARGGATCGCTCTTTTAACCTAACAAAACCGAAATCCATTATGATAACCYCAAAATTTGAATTTGTTTATCGCTTTACAGGTTGCTCGGGCTTCTTTAAGCGCAGCATTCATCGCAATCGCATCTACACCTGCAAAGCAACGGGTGATCTGAAGGGTCGCTGCCCCGTCGACAAAACTCATCGCAATCAGTGTCGTGCCTGCCGTCTGGCGAAATGCTTTCAATCGGCAATGAATAAAGAT
>NW_017535518.1:282766-288725 GCF_001853355.1 Bactrocera latifrons
TAGCATGCAATGAAAGCCTTAACCATTATTATTTTGATAGGCTGAAGAATTCATCAAAGGGTTTTTTAACGTTTATTTATTTGAGGYATTTATTTGAGTTTAAATTATCATAACGCCGAAGGGCGTCACTCTGTGAGATAAATAAATAATGTACCAAATCTAGATATATTTAATGCTTTATGTAAAGTCTAAACCTTTTTCTGTAGAGYTATCTCCAACTCAGCAGTTTGAAAGTCTCTGAGTTCAGCTTGAGTCTTCAATTTGTGAATAATTCCATTAATAAAGTTATAACAATCAGATTTATGTCAAATATATACAGTTTTAATCGATAACTCTACGCCATCTTAAAGGCATAAGGACTGGTATAATCGAATTTCACAAGAAACTCTAGAGCCGTATTTTTCGCCAGAGAAAATCCTGTATCATGGACAGGAACAAGTACAGATCACTTTGTGGTGACTCCAGACTAAGGGATGGGTAACCACATTCTAGCCAAGCTTTCCTAGCCCGCTATGTGTTGACGGATGTTGTCTTGTTGGAATATAGTTCCTCTTCTATTGAACAAAACTGTTYGCATTTGGACGATTGCTTAATTCAGACGGACAGTTCTTGACACTAGARGTCCGAATTAAGAGTATCGGCGTCAGAAAGCAGCTTATTGTAGCTGATGCCCTGCCAATCGTACCAAATAGATTGCAAAACTTTTCAGACCATCAATCCTGACTTGGCCACCATTTGCATCGGCACACCACTATTCGACCACGACTGGTACCATTCCTTTAAGAAACTGTCTGAAAGCGCTTATTACCGTTTTTTTTAGCAAAGTTCCGCACAAAAATTCCAAAAAATATCGATGGATTCTGTTCTTCCCTTGGTCCTTCTTTAGCCTTATTTTATCATATTTAGTTCTCGATACTAAAAGTATACATGCTTTCAACTTACTTCTCGGACTTTTTATCTAGAAACTTTCATATAGCTCGAAGTACGACGCTATCGTACGTGACATACTTTTCATCAACAGTAACCACCGGCTTCAGAATGGATCGATTTKTTTGAGATTCAGCAGCTATTCGCAAAACCTTTCTGACCATCAATACTGACTTGCGGATGAGATGATGATTTTGTCCATATGACACCCAAACATCGAGGTTCTTTTTCAATCCAACGCTATTTAAGTAGTTCGAAACGATTTTTTGTTCAATGTTTTAGTCCTGAGCAATCGAAGCAGTGCTAATGTGTCGGTCGGACTCGATAATTTCGATTGTTTTAGCGATATTTTTGACGATTGGTCTTCTACGTCATATTAGTCTGTCCACAGATTGTCGGGTGGAAATCGGACAACAAGCTAGTTGGTCATATTAACTGCAGTTAGTAATTGGTTAAGCTTTGATTGCTAAGGTCTTTACAAMTTTTATTGGGAAACGTGAATATTGAAGCGTTTCGATGAGTTACGAACATGTAGGTTTTCGAGACAGTTTCAAGAAAATATAAAGCGTATTGATTATAATAGTAGATCGGGAATCTGACTACTCGTTGCCAGGTTCTTCCGCACATATCCTTGAAGATGAGATTCTTGGAGCTCGGTATTTAAGATATAGCCGGAATTATCCTAAAATTTAGGAAGCCTGCTGCATCATGTGACTTTTGTAGCAGAGATGCTTCAAAGAAGCACTTCTGAAAAAAGGTGTCTGTTTGAGAAGAAAATTTTTCTGTTTCAAATTTTCTCAAATTCGAAAATCAAGAGAACATAATTATTATGTAGATTATCTTCGTTCATCTATGATCCAATTACTAGTAAAAATTTTAATGTTTGACAAATTTGTGGCTTTCCAAAAAAAAGTCGTATTTTGTGAAAAAATCTTCAMTTMARCGCAACTTCGGAAATTTTTAAATATTATCAAAAGGCTTATTCTTKCAAACATTAACTGACAAATAGATATGGCTAGGAGAGCAGTGTGATAATTTCAAGTCGATTGGACCAGCCGTTTCGGAGGAAATTTTCTCACCAGCTCTGTAATGATTTGGGCCCGTTAGTATCRGTTTAAAACATTCATGCAAATAAGTTATGAATTTCCAAAAAATATTTTCAAATAAAGGTATGTACTGCAAAAACCGAATTTTTCGAAATCGAAATTTTCGGAGAATATTTTTCGAAATCGATTTTTTGGAGAATGTTTTCAAATATACACACTTACGTTTTGTGTAGAAAATCGAATTTTTYGAATCGAAATTTTCCGTGCATATACGAGTACATATTTTCAAATACATGTACATATGTATGTATTGCATAGAAGCTCGTGTTTTACAAAATCGAAATTTTCGGAGCTTATTTATCGAAATCAATATTTTCGGAGAATATTTTCAAATACGAAAATGCTTTGCAAAGAAAATYGAATATTTCGAAATCGAAATTTTCTGGACAATATTTTCGAAAGCGATTTTTAGAGAATATTTTCAAATACTATACATAGCAAAAGAAAAATCGAATTTATCGAACCGGAATTTTCGGAGCATATTTTTCGAAGTCGAAATTTTCGGAGATTTTTTTTCGAAATCGAAAATTTTGGAGATAATTGCAAATGTACATATGTGTCGCAAGAAAATCGSGAATATTTTCAAATATGTGTGCAGAAATCGATTTTTAAATTCACAAGTGAAAGCTGTTAATCTGAACCATTTTTAGATCTAATCCTATAAAAAAATCAACCCTTTAAAAAAAATTATTAAAAACCTTCCATTAATTTTCGATTGCTGACACTCACACATACACATACAAATATTCATAAATACAATTATACATACACAGATATATAGTATTTATAAATGTATATAAACGCACTCACTTCATTTCGTACATTGCTAGCTTCAAAGCTCTTAAGCCAATATTAAATGTAGCATAAAAATACAAAAGCGATTAGAGTTTCAAGTTCAACAATTCAACCACAGCRCACACACATACTCACACACGCAATCGCATTATACTACACGCACACAAGCATACATAAATATATAAGTTACATTTGATGCATGAAAAAATGGGCAAAAGCCAGGCGGGCAATCGAGCGGGTAGCCACTTCAAAATGAACACCACTCCYTTGCAACAAACAGCAACAAAACAAAATACAACAACTAAGCGTTCAACAAATTCAAATATGATCTTTATGTGTGCGCCGCTGAGAGCACCGTGTGAAATCGAACACATTTTCGGCATTTTTAACRTGCAACAATGGCAACATCCAACAACAACAACAATAGTCCTTGCTGACAACAAATTGTAACAATGCGATAGCAATAACGACAGCAACAACATTCGGGCAAGCTACAAAGCAATAATAAATAGTAACAACTTCCGCTTGATTGYCGCCACTTGGCGTTGGAATGGCAATGCGCTGCCCAATACAGTTATYCAAAGAGGGAGTGTGGTGGGAGCGATAGCCGATTGTGTGCGTTGGAGACGTCTGTCAAGTGCTTGYGCTTCGCAWAATAGCGGATTACATGCATTATCCTWGCAACTCCTGGCACTAAATCRCACTAAATGTGTATTGGCAATCAGAAATGATTATCCTGTCAGTGTCAAATCGCCTGAATGGTTTGAGTTGCCAATGATGCTCGGTAGCCATCGAACTTTGTCGACCTATGTGCGCTAACGTGCCTGAGGGGTTTTTGTGTCGAGTTGCGTACGTCTTTTGGTTATGAAGCGGTGTCTTTAAGGCATTCAAGAGGCTCTCCTGAATGAATGTACAGCAGTTCTAACTTCACAAATGTCTCCATATACAAGTATCAAGTTTCCATATGTAAGATATAAGATATGGAGACATTTCCAAAGTTAAAACGTAATCGGCCGTTCCATCTTATTGTGGAGTAATTAAGTTACGTTAGATAGCTGATCCCTTAGACTATTCCGTAAAGTTCTTATAGTCCGTATAATCCTTATAGAAGCCAGATGGAAGACTCCTGTAGTTGGATATCAGCTCTCAAAAATCTGTTTTGGTGGAGTGGCATACCTCGGCATACTCCAGCAGCTGTACACTCTTATAGAAGATCGTACTTTCTCTATTTAGTTCTGCAACTCGAATTATTTTCTCCAGCAGCAGATTGAAGAAYTCGCWCATTAGGGAGTMGCCTTGTCTGAAACCTCGTTTGGTATCGAACAGCTAGGAGGTGTCCTTCCTGATCCTTACTGGGCTTTTTTTTATTGCCCAACGTCAGTTGGCATAGTCGTATTAGTTTTGCGGCGATACCAAATTCAGATATCGGGATATTTGTGGCCTGCTACTTACTAGTTTTTGGATGAARCCTGATCATGAAAAAATAACCAATCTGAAAAGTGACTTGAATTTTTTTCGATAGTCTACCAAAACAGAACTGAAAACTAATGGCAGTCTGGATTAAAAGTCTCGGAGATAGTCTTAGGAATCTTAGATACCGGAATTCTCAGAGGCGATATATTAAAGGGAGTACTGGAAATTTCAAAAGCTGGATGTTTTAGAAATAGTCGGCTAAAATAGCAACATTTTGTTGGAAACAATCCTTTAAAAAAAAGGACTGAAGGTTGTTGAGACAGTCGTATCATAAACAGACTGGAAGTTTAGAGACTCCTACAAATTTTAGATACTGGAGCCGTAAGTAGTAGATTGATAAAGAATATACCTTAAGTTTTATAGGYCAAGAATATTAGACGCGGTCTGATAAAAAAGACAGTGGAAGCAAACATGTGAAGAAAGTCAAATACAAAAAAACAAAAAAACTTAAGACTTCCAGATAATTTGGTATAAAAGCAAACTTGATGAATGGAGGGGCTGTAAGTCTTAGAGATAACCTGAACAAAATCGGGACGGTATGTTTAGGAGACAATGCGATAAAAAGAATACTGGATTTCTAGAAGACTTTCTGATTAAAAAATTTTCTGAAATTTAGGAGACTGTCTGATCAAAACATTATGCGAATATTGAGAGTCTAACTGATAAAGAAAGAGAATAGGCTGGACAAAAGCTGGAAGTTTTGGAGGCAATGCTATAAAGAGAGACTGGAACTCATAGAGACTGTTTGATATAAATACGGACTGGAAGTCTTGGAGAGAGCGTTATCAAAACTGCGCACAATAAAACTTAATTTTTTCGGTTGAGAAGCCACACGAATATCCAAAAATGCACCACTTGACACGTAGACACATACATATGCACCCCTATTAACTTGACCCGCCATTTTCGCCACATTTGTTTTGCTCCAACACCCACACATACGCAAGCTCCCTTAAAAGTATTACATAYAGCTTCGGAAGTCCGCCCACAGAAAAAAATATAACTGTACGGATATGTTGGTATACATGGCAAAACAAACACCATCTCCACTAATACCGTAGAGAAACAATAACAAAAGACAAGCAACAACTTGTCGCTGACACCAACTTGTATCGCTTGCAACAATAGCGGCGGCAACTGGCAAAAGCCCAAAAGAAAATAGCGTCAAACACGTACTCCTTAGACGAAAGCACACATGTGTGAGTATGTATTTGTGGGTGAGCATATGTGTTCATGTGTGTTAGAATTCGTTGCCTTTTAGCAGCTTGTCTTTTTGCCACCGTTTTGTGCAGCAATTTTTATTTTTTTTTAGTGTTTTTGCCTCTGTGTTTTGTTATTTTTGGCACTGCCACACTATTGTTCGCATCGTCGATGTTGCTGTTGTTGCTTGCTGGTTGCTGCGGCATAAATAAACACATACTCACACACACTCTGCAAGAGTTGCTGTAGCTATTGGGGGTTTGTTTATAGCTGAAAATTTATTTATTTACTTTTGTTTGCGACTAGTTCTAAGGAGATCCTCACCTTGGGCTATTTTTMGTGGCAGAGCAAAAAGGCAAAAGCCAAAAAAAGTGTTTCTTGTGAGCCACGGAGTTTGTGGGAGAAGGTGTAGTTTAGAATTCAGAGTGATTTGTATGCAAAAATGTTTGCAAAAAATA
>NW_017535518.1:289345-354346 GCF_001853355.1 Bactrocera latifrons
ATCTTTTAAAAATTGAAAATGGGCGTGGCGTCGCCCACTTATGGACCAAAAACCATATCTCAGGAAGTACTCAACCGATTTCAATGAAATTCCGTATATAATATTTTCTCAACACCCTGATCACATGTACCAAATATGGGTGAAATCGGTTCACAAACACGCCTGAAATCTTGATTATCACTTTATCATGCGAGAGTATAAAATGTTTGGTGACACCCGAACTTAGCCCTTCCTTACTTGTTTATATTATTTTTTTTTCATAAATCTTGAATTTTATATGTGTCAGTGGCTGCTTCGTTTCACGCTTTATTATGAGTTTAGCCTAAGGCATTTCGTGAAAAGATATGGTTAATAATTGAAGTATTGGTATGCAAATGTTCCGGGAAGAATACGGTATTTACAGCAACACCTAACTGTTTAAGAACACCATAGTGTATTCTTTCTGTAAAACTCTACCTTCTAAGTGTGACTTGAGAATTTGTGTGTGTCTAAAGTGCTTTCAGTTTTAGAAACAGAAATAATTTCTATTCCTACCTATCCATAGCGTCTATATGAGTCTGGAAACTTAATTAGACTCTTATCTGATTTGATCTCATCCATAAGTGATGATGCGAGTGTCTGATAAGTATATGTTCCACCATGATTTCCACCACCATGAACTTATAGCGGTTTTCGACAATAGATAAAAAGTAATTGACATTTTCTCCATAAAATTTTTAACACTTATATTTTAGGAGCACATAAAAAAAAAAAATATATATATATATTTGTAAAGTTAAGGGCACTTGACGTATAATCCGGAAGCGTGATTAGAATGCCATTGCATCACAGAAAATAAATGTCATTATATATCAGAAAATTTCGATTTGTATTGGCTTTATACTTTAAACATCTTTAAGCGGGAATATTGTATTTTTGAATATTGAAATTATGCTAATGTGATAAAATATAAGTGTTTCGAATTTCAACGCTATTTATTGTCTACGTTTGAGCGCAGGCAGTTTTTATAACTGGCTCATTACATATTTATGGCAAAACACATTTATGGCAAAACTCATTAAAGTGACTATGGGAAATTGATGATAAAGATATTTTGGGATTCTGTTTTAAAAATTTTGTAATGAATTTGAAGAATATCGAATTATATTGTAATGAAAAGGAAAACTTGTTAAGTGCCATAGCTAAGTACTAAAATAAGATATAGTAAGTGGGGATGTTCCCGCCCTTTAATAAGTTCAATGTATATCCCCTAAACCACAAAAACCAAATTTACRTAGCTCAAATATCATAARAACTTKTAACRACAGTGTGARAATGTATGAAATCAGMTGATAACTCCATCCGCTCCCCAATAACTGTGCTTTTAAAAATTACTACTAAAAGCGCTAAAAATTTTATCCCCGAGATGGTGTGTACATAATATTTGTATTATATTTCATACTTATGTCAACGGTTTTTACCAGTYCTCGAAAKACYTTWCAWAAGCACTTTTTGGGATGGTCTTCTGCTCCAACGAATTTTGTGTTATCTCCTCGATCGACTAAAAACGGGTTCCACTGAGCGGAAATTTCAGTTTGGYGAAGAAGAAAATCACACAGAGCCAAATCTGATGAATACGGTGGTTGATYGATACTCATTGKTATCGGTATTCATAGCGTWTTGGCTTTAAATTCATTGTGTAAAATYCATGAATTGTTCTTCCGCAATTCCGCCCTTTTTGACGGATATTCTCATGCAAACGAACCTATTTGAATAATCGGCTTTCGTATTTTTCCAATAATTTTAAGAGCCATACTCCAAACATATTTGTGCCAAAGAAAAGGTTCTCATCTATCAAATCTATTAACTCTCCGGAGGTTGCTTGCAATGTTGTGTTGCCTATTTTGGTCATGTAAAATCGTAAATAATGATAACATTAGAAGCTGAGCTACTCAGTCATGTGTATTTTTTAATCTTCGCCACAATTTTATATTTGTAAGCAACATATCGGTGGCTTTGCTTCTCAAAAACCTAGAATATCATCGACTATCTCTTCAAATATTTAAAGCAATTTTCTACACTGTAAGAATATTACATATTTTTAGGCGCTATACATATATGCACTTTAATAGAGTTTTAGGATATATGTATATTAATATCTAAACTTAGCTTGACACGTTTGAAAAAATTTAAAATTTTAGGCATATATACATATTTTTAAAATATCCTTTGAAAAATTTAGATGTTGTCCACTTACAAGTGCGAAAAAAGTGTTTTTGGCAATTTTTTGTAGCGTCAAGTTATTTTACAACAAAATAATAATAACTTACAAGTACATAATTTTATGTCAAATAATAGTCGGCAATTAATTTTGAAGAATTTTCGATTCCCAAACCAAAAAAATGTTATTCTTATAGAAGAAAACAGGCAGCGATCGAAGAACTAGCCAAAAGTTTGAATCGTATTTCTTCGATTATTGACTTAAAAATATTTATAAGAAGGTCGTCTGAAAATTTCAAGTCGATCGGTGCAGACGTTTCGGAGAAATTTCCCTCACCGGCACTAAAAGCACAGTTTCGAGAAAAACGCCTTTAAGGTTTTGGGAGCTGATTTTCCCCAGGTAAAAGTGTTTTATAAATTCATTCATATTTCCGAAACTATTCGCCAGATCAGTTTAAATTWAAATAAATAAATAAATTTTGTAGAATTTGCTCAAATATATCGTCACCTAAAATACAAAATAACGTAACATCACTTTTCAAAAGTTTACAGGCGAAGGAAAAGTGATCTAATAGAAACCTTTTATATTGAAAAAAATTTAAGTTTTGGTTATAAAATGGTTATATTAAATATTGGTTATATCTTACTGCGTTAGGTGACAATTATAATATGATATATTCAGTCGTAAGCATTAAAAACTCATTTTCACTTATTGTGATGATAAATTGTTTGTCATTTTAGGTGACGATATGTAAATTAGTTGTACATACATATGTATAATAGGGTGATTCAAAAAAAAATATATTTTTTTTTTCGTTTGGTACTCTGAAAATGGGTTCGTAGACATCTCTAAGGAAGCCTCTCCAAGAATGAGTTCTTAATTATAACGAGCAGGTCCTCCTATTTACAATTTTCTATTTTTTCTTATTATCATATAGAAAAATTTATATCTCGCTTCCAACTACTTGAAAAAATACCTTGTTCCTTAGATTTTGTAGGAAATTGAAGGCTTTAAATTGAAGGTCTCTACGATTTTTTCGTAAACCCAACCGTTTAAAAGATATTAATGGTTGAAGTTGGATTTGGGATTTTTTTTTATTTTTTAGTTTTTATGAATTTTATAACTCAATCATTGTGAATGATGAAACTCATAGGTTTTTGGAGAGACTTCTTGAGACACCTCTCACCTATTTTTCAGAGTACCAAACGAAATTTTTTTATTTTTTATTTTTTTTTTTTGATTCACCCTAATGTATAAACGTAAAAAATTTCGATTGAATAAAATATGAATTATTATATTTTTCAGTCAAATCTTCTTCTTTACTGACATAGAATTCAAACTTTATTCGTAAATAATATGTTCACTATATTAATTAGTTTACTACAGTTAACCACTTGTACAATAGTAATCAATGTAAATCGTAGCCGCAGCAAAGCGTGGCCGGTTCTACTAGCATATATATACATAYATATATGCATGTATATCTTCAAATAAATACATTTTTCTCTAATTTCGAACAGCATATTCATGAGTTTTTTCACTAGCAAATTAGCCTACAAAACAAAAACACTTTCTGCAATTTGTCAATATAAAATTTGCAATGTAAATTTAAATTTACATAATCTTGCTTGCATAAATATGTTAAACCTACCAACGCATGTAGACATTAGTCGACAAATGCTTTATTTGACACATTATTTGAGTGGCGTTAGGCATACAACACGCTTCGTTGGTGGCGCATAGTTTAAATAGCAAGTTTTTTGCCAAGTCTTTATGCAAATTAGGCTAAAACTATATATGAAGCTGTGTTAAATATACTACAATTTGTTTGTGCCAGCATTTATCTATAAAAACTATACCATTTACGGTGTTTTTTGTAAGCAAATACATGTGTGTGTCGACTTGTGCATGGCGAAAATGCATTTGCAAATGAGCGACAAAGTCCCAAAGTGCATGCTGAATGATTTATTAATGCAGCTGGAAGCCATTTTCATGTCAACATAATATGCCTGACATATAGACTGCAGAACGGCAGAAATTACCGCAACATCCGCATGTGTACATTAACACATACATGCAGGCATACATACGCAAATGCATATATACATACATATATGTATATGCAGTCATAGGCGAAATGAAACAACAATGTCAACCCAGTTGCTTGGATGTGTTTGGCGGCAGAATGAAGTGTTGCCACAAATGCCCTTTAGGGAAACTGAGAATTACTTTGACATGTGCAATAGGCACTTAAATGTTTATTTACATACACATATGTAAGTACGTATGTATATATATCAATATATGAGTTCATTGATATACTTACATATGTATAGCTGTACTGTTTTAAACGCTTGCCGCGTTGGGCTTGTTCAACAGTCGATTGGGCCGTTGTGTGGTTTGGCAACACTGATAAAATGCCTACAAATGCAAGCTTATGTACGTGCATATAACAGTATTTAAATTAGACTATAGTTACGCACTTTTATTTAACCCCTCAGAAAAATCTGTAATGCAAAAGTCGACTTAAAAGCAGCTCAAAGTGTTTAAGCTTTTAGGRATATCGAAAATTAAAAAAAAAAAAWWWTTGCTCAAAATTATGCTTGTAAGTCGAAATTGGTGTTTTAAAGAAAAATATAAAAAATACCCGATAATTTTGCAACTAGTTACCAACTAGTACTTWTAGGTCCAGTCGGAAAACAAAGWTTTYTATAACGTTTTAAAAGAGAAAYSAATAACTTTAGAACATTTCAATTAAATTGTTCGAAGCAAGTTTGCTTAAGCTAACACCAGGCAAGTGAAAATTCTTTAGCCTTTGAAATTTAAAATTAAAACAAGTTACCACTAGTACTTTTAAGAACAGTCGGAAAACAAAGATTTCTACAGTTCTTTAAAAAAGAAACAAATAAACTTAGAACATTTCAATTTAATTGTTCATAACTGGTTTGCTTAATCAAACACGATGCAAGTGAAAATTCTTTAAGACTTTGAAATGGAAATTTCGAAAAATTCTTTAGACTCTTAGGAAACCCGAAAATTTGCGTGTTCAAAGTTATCCTTTTATTTATGAATTGAATGGAATTTGAACGAAAAATATAAAAAAAAAAATATTAAAATTGTAACTAGTTACCAACTAGTACTTTTCCTACTAGTTGAAAAATAAAATTGTAAGAGAGTTTTGAAAGCGAAATCAATAAATTTATGAAATTAAAATATACTTTTTGTAATTTATTTAATTTATGTATTTAGATTGCATAGGCATACGCACAAAAAAAATCAAAAATTATTTCAGACTTTTGGGAAAAACGAAAAATTCGATACTCTTGTAGGCTATTAAGAAAACTGAAAATGTCTTAATTTTCTTATTCAAAAGTATTTCTGTGCACATATAATACATTTTTTATGAAACCAAAATTTATAACATAAATTACGATTGTAATTAGTTGCAACTAGTACTTGTCGGGTCAGTCGTAAAAAAAAGATTTTTTAATAGTGTTGTCAAAAACAAAGATTTTTTTAAAACAAAATTCTATAAAAGTAAAAATTTTCAATTTTCTTTCTTGAAACGTGGCATACACACCCAAAACAAAAACTCCTCAGCCCTTGGGGGAAAATGAAAATTTACTACTTCACAATGGGCTTACATGCAGAAATTTTTGTTAAAAACAAAAACATAAAAACAAAAACATGAAAGTATAACTAGTTACCAACTAGTTTTTTTTGGACCCAACGAAATACAAATACTAAAATAGTGTTTTCAAGCAAAAATCAATAAATTAATAAAAACTTAATTTTTTGTTCGATCTAGTTGGTAACTAGTACTTTTTAAACCATTTTGTGCCCCGAAAAATAAAGTTTAGCAGCAATAAACGATTTCCTGCAAGGTATGCGTACATGTATAGGTATTCACAAACGTCCTTAAAAACTTACAAACATATACTAACTACCATTTGCATACTATACATATGTAAATATATACTTATGTACGTACATACATATATGTATATGTAAGTATATATGTATGTTTGTCCGTGCACCGGCATGCTGCACTACATTAAGCTGCTGACAAATTGCATTCATTGCAGCCAGCATTTCGCTTTGTTGTTATTTACCAACACTGCAATGCGTAGGCGTTGATGCGTAACACTGGCGACAGCAAAAACACCGACAACAACAAGTCAAATGCAACAACTGTGAATGCAGGCATTGAGGGCATTTAACAAAAAGCCGCATGCGATGAGGCGTAAATGTTGACAGCCACACCCCGATCACCCATACACACACGCACAAGCACATACACGATCAGCCCGCTTGTTTGCCATGCTCACTCACTTAGCTATACAATACGCCCAACGGCGATACTTTAAAGTGAGCTGGTTGTACATGCACTTCATTGTATGATAATGTGTGTGTGTGTGTGGATATATTTTCATGTGTGTGAGTGTGTCCTCGGAGCCAACATGTGAACTTAAATTAAATTTAAATATGTGAGAGCGCATTAATTTGGTATCGGTGCGATAGTGAGTGGATGGGGTTACCAGCTAGTTGAATTATTGCTAAGTGTAAATACATATTTCCTATATCTACATCAATACACTTACTATATTATAATCCAAATATGTATGCCTTGGGCCTACAGTAAGTCTATTTTTTAGACCGTAGAAAAGGATCCGTGTTGTCAAAGTTAAAGAACGACAGCTTCATCGAACCGCAGGACAGTGGTATTTCAGGTAACCCTGCTTAAGGTACTCGCAGATTCGGCGCTTAAAGCCGAACCGAGTGCAAATTCGCGTTTGGCGTAAATAGTCCACTCTGCAGACTTCCGAACCTATTGGGTCAGTAAGGCTTAGTCTGCAAGCAATTCCGGTCAGTACTAGTGCGTATTATCAGCCCGAAAATTTGCTTATTCAAAATTATTATTGTATGCATAAAATTTGAGTTAAAACAAAAAACGGCGTTATGTATAACTAGTTACTAACTAGGACTTTTCGGACCAGTTTTAATTTTTTCCTTAAACAAATATCCATAAATGCTTACTTAAAACAAAAGTATAAAAATTGAGAGTGAAAGCACAATTAGTTGCCTACTAGTACTTTTCGGAGCACTTGCAAKAAAWTTGTTTATACAAAAATTTTCTTATTCATAAATGTCCTTATATGTACTGTATTTTAATTTAAACAAAAATATAAAAAATTACAACTAAAAGTGTAACTAGTTACCACTAGGACTGTTTAGGGCAGTTGAAGAAATTTGTTATACAAAATTAAGGGTTCCCTTTTAAAAACTATCCTTGTATATACCATTTTTAATTAATACAAACTAACGAATAACTGTATAACTAATTACCAATTATTACCTTGTGGAACAGTTGCACGATATTTTTCAAATATAAAAAATATAATTTCCTGATAAACATTAAATAAATTTGAGATTTTGACCTAAATTAAAAGTATTAAAAAGAAAAAGAAAAATTGGATCTAGTTACCAACTAATACTTTTCGGCAGAGTTCGAATAATTTTTTTAAACTAAATTATCCGGTTCCAAATATATATTTATGCATTTTATCTTAAACAATAAAAAAATATAACTATAACTAGTTATCAACTGGTACTAGATGCAGTTNAATAAATAAATTTTGTAGAATTTGCTCAAATATATCGTCACCTAAAATACAAAATAACGTAACATCACTTTTCAAAAGTTTACAGGCGAAGGAAAAGTGATCTAATAGAAACCTTTTATATTGAAAAAAATTTAAGTTTTGGTTATAAAATGGTTATATTAAATATTGGTTATATCTTACTGCGTTAGGTGACAATTATAATATGATATATTCAGTCGTAAGCATTAAAAACTCATTTTCACTTATTGTGATGATAAATTGTTTGTCATTTTAGGTGACGATATGTAAATTAGTTGTACATACATATGTATAATAGGGTGATTCAAAAAAAAATATATTTTTTTTTTCGTTTGGTACTCTGAAAATGGGTTCGTAGACATCTCTAAGGAAGCCTCTCCAAGAATGAGTTCTTAATTATAACGAGCAGGTCCTCCTATTTACAATTTTCTATTTTTTCTTATTATCATATAGAAAAATTTATATCTCGCTTCCAACTACTTGAAAAAATACCTTGTTCCTTAGATTTTGTAGGAAATTGAAGGCTTTAAATTGAAGGTCTCTACGATTTTTTCGTAAACCCAACCGTTTAAAAGATATTAATGGTTGAAGTTGGATTTGGGATTTTTTTTTATTTTTTAGTTTTTATGAATTTTATAACTCAATCATTGTGAATGATGAAACTCATAGGTTTTTGGAGAGACTTCTTGAGACACCTCTCACCTATTTTTCAGAGTACCAAACGAAATTTTTTTATTTTTTATTTTTTTTTTTTGATTCACCCTAATGTATAAACGTAAAAAATTTCGATTGAATAAAATATGAATTATTATATTTTTCAGTCAAATCTTCTTCTTTACTGACATAGAATTCAAACTTTATTCGTAAATAATATGTTCACTATATTAATTAGTTTACTACAGTTAACCACTTGTACAATAGTAATCAATGTAAATCGTAGCCGCAGCAAAGCGTGGCCGGTTCTACTAGCATATATATACATAYATATATGCATGTATATCTTCAAATAAATACATTTTTCTCTAATTTCGAACAGCATATTCATGAGTTTTTTCACTAGCAAATTAGCCTACAAAACAAAAACACTTTCTGCAATTTGTCAATATAAAATTTGCAATGTAAATTTAAATTTACATAATCTTGCTTGCATAAATATGTTAAACCTACCAACGCATGTAGACATTAGTCGACAAATGCTTTATTTGACACATTATTTGAGTGGCGTTAGGCATACAACACGCTTCGTTGGTGGCGCATAGTTTAAATAGCAAGTTTTTTGCCAAGTCTTTATGCAAATTAGGCTAAAACTATATATGAAGCTGTGTTAAATATACTACAATTTGTTTGTGCCAGCATTTATCTATAAAAACTATACCATTTACGGTGTTTTTTGTAAGCAAATACATGTGTGTGTCGACTTGTGCATGGCGAAAATGCATTTGCAAATGAGCGACAAAGTCCCAAAGTGCATGCTGAATGATTTATTAATGCAGCTGGAAGCCATTTTCATGTCAACATAATATGCCTGACATATAGACTGCAGAACGGCAGAAATTACCGCAACATCCGCATGTGTACATTAACACATACATGCAGGCATACATACGCAAATGCATATATACATACATATATGTATATGCAGTCATAGGCGAAATGAAACAACAATGTCAACCCAGTTGCTTGGATGTGTTTGGCGGCAGAATGAAGTGTTGCCACAAATGCCCTTTAGGGAAACTGAGAATTACTTTGACATGTGCAATAGGCACTTAAATGTTTATTTACATACACATATGTAAGTACGTATGTATATATATCAATATATGAGTTCATTGATATACTTACATATGTATAGCTGTACTGTTTTAAACGCTTGCCGCGTTGGGCTTGTTCAACAGTCGATTGGGCCGTTGTGTGGTTTGGCAACACTGATAAAATGCCTACAAATGCAAGCTTATGTACGTGCATATAACAGTATTTAAATTAGACTATAGTTACGCACTTTTATTTAACCCCTCAGAAAAATCTGTAATGCAAAAGTCGACTTAAAAGCAGCTCAAAGTGTTTAAGCTTTTAGGRATATCGAAAATTAAAAAAAAAAAAWWWTTGCTCAAAATTATGCTTGTAAGTCGAAATTGGTGTTTTAAAGAAAAATATAAAAAATACCCGATAATTTTGCAACTAGTTACCAACTAGTACTTWTAGGTCCAGTCGGAAAACAAAGWTTTYTATAACGTTTTAAAAGAGAAAYSAATAACTTTAGAACATTTCAATTAAATTGTTCGAAGCAAGTTTGCTTAAGCTAACACCAGGCAAGTGAAAATTCTTTAGCCTTTGAAATTTAAAATTAAAACAAGTTACCACTAGTACTTTTAAGAACAGTCGGAAAACAAAGATTTCTACAGTTCTTTAAAAAAGAAACAAATAAACTTAGAACATTTCAATTTAATTGTTCATAACTGGTTTGCTTAATCAAACACGATGCAAGTGAAAATTCTTTAAGACTTTGAAATGGAAATTTCGAAAAATTCTTTAGACTCTTAGGAAACCCGAAAATTTGCGTGTTCAAAGTTATCCTTTTATTTATGAATTGAATGGAATTTGAACGAAAAATATAAAAAAAAAAATATTAAAATTGTAACTAGTTACCAACTAGTACTTTTCCTACTAGTTGAAAAATAAAATTGTAAGAGAGTTTTGAAAGCGAAATCAATAAATTTATGAAATTAAAATATACTTTTTGTAATTTATTTAATTTATGTATTTAGATTGCATAGGCATACGCACAAAAAAAATCAAAAATTATTTCAGACTTTTGGGAAAAACGAAAAATTCGATACTCTTGTAGGCTATTAAGAAAACTGAAAATGTCTTAATTTTCTTATTCAAAAGTATTTCTGTGCACATATAATACATTTTTTATGAAACCAAAATTTATAACATAAATTACGATTGTAATTAGTTGCAACTAGTACTTGTCGGGTCAGTCGTAAAAAAAAGATTTTTTAATAGTGTTGTCAAAAACAAAGATTTTTTTAAAACAAAATTCTATAAAAGTAAAAATTTTCAATTTTCTTTCTTGAAACGTGGCATACACACCCAAAACAAAAACTCCTCAGCCCTTGGGGGAAAATGAAAATTTACTACTTCACAATGGGCTTACATGCAGAAATTTTTGTTAAAAACAAAAACATAAAAACAAAAACATGAAAGTATAACTAGTTACCAACTAGTTTTTTTTGGACCCAACGAAATACAAATACTAAAATAGTGTTTTCAAGCAAAAATCAATAAATTAATAAAAACTTAATTTTTTGTTCGATCTAGTTGGTAACTAGTACTTTTTAAACCATTTTGTGCCCCGAAAAATAAAGTTTAGCAGCAATAAACGATTTCCTGCAAGGTATGCGTACATGTATAGGTATTCACAAACGTCCTTAAAAACTTACAAACATATACTAACTACCATTTGCATACTATACATATGTAAATATATACTTATGTACGTACATACATATATGTATATGTAAGTATATATGTATGTTTGTCCGTGCACCGGCATGCTGCACTACATTAAGCTGCTGACAAATTGCATTCATTGCAGCCAGCATTTCGCTTTGTTGTTATTTACCAACACTGCAATGCGTAGGCGTTGATGCGTAACACTGGCGACAGCAAAAACACCGACAACAACAAGTCAAATGCAASAACTGTGAATGCAGGCATTGAGGGCATTTAACAAAAAGCCGCATGCGATGAGGCGTAAATGTTGACAGCCACACCCCGMTCACCCATACACACACGCACAAGCACATACACGATCAGCCCGCTTGTTTGCCATGCTCACTCACTTAGCKATACAATACGCCCAACGGCGATACTTTAAAGTGAGCTAGTTGTACATGCACTTCATTGTATGAGAATGTGTGTGAGTGTGTGTGGATATATTTTCATGTGTGTGAGTGTGTCCTCGGAGCCAACATGTGAACTTAAATTAAATTTAAATATGTGAGAGCACATTAATTTGGTATCGGTGCGATAGTGAGTGGATGGGGTTACCAGATAGTCGAATTCTCGCTAAGTGTAAATACATATTTCCTATATCTACATCAATACACTTACTATATTATAATCCAAATATGTATGCCTTGGGCCTACAGTAAGTCTATTTTTTAGACCGTAGAAAAGGATCCGTGTTGTCAAAGTTAAAGAACGACAGCTTCATCGAACCGCAGGACAGTGGTATTTCAGGTAACCCTGCTTAAGGTACTCGCAGATTCGGCGCTTAAAGCCGAACCGAGTGCAAATTCGCGTGGGGCGTAAATAGTCCACTCTGCAGACTTCCGAAGCTATTAGGTCAGTAAGGCTTAGTCTGCAAGCAATTCCGGTCAGTACTAGTGCGTATTATCAGCCCGAAAATTTGCTTATTCAAAATTATTATTGTATGCATAAAATTTGAGTTAAAACAAAAAACGGCGTTATGTATAACTAGTTACTAACTAGGACTTTTCGGACCAGTTTTAATTTTTTCCTTAAACAAATATCCATAAATGCTTACTTAAAACAAAAGTATAAAAATTGAGAGTGAAAGCACAATTAGTTGCCTACTAGTACTTTTCGGAGCACTTGCAAKAAAWTTGTTTATACAAAAATTTTCTTATTCATAAATGTCCTTATATGTACTGTATTTTAATTTAAACAAAAATATAAAAAATTACAACTAAAAGTGTAACTAGTTACCACTAGGACTGTTTAGGGCAGTTGAAGAAATTTGTTATACAAAATTAAGGGTTCCCTTTTAAAAACTATCCTTGTATATACCATTTTTAATTAATACAAACTAACGAATAACTGTATAACTAATTACCAATTATTACCTTGTGGAACAGTTGCACGATATTTTTCAAATATAAAAAATATAATTTCCTGATAAACATTAAATAAATTTGAGATTTTGACCTAAATTAAAAGTATTAAAAAGAAAAAGAAAAATTGGATCTAGTTACCAACTAATACTTTTCGGCAGAGTTCGAATAATTTTTTTAAACTAAATTATCCGGTTCCAAATATATATTTATGCATTTCATTTTAAACAATAAAAAAATATAACTATAACTAGTTATCAACTGGTACTAGATGCAGTTCAAAGAAATGTTTATAAAATAAAAACTAAATTTTTCGGTAAAAATATATAAAAATAATGCGAAAATTGATAACTAGTTACCAACTCGTACATTTCGAGGCAGTTGCAGGAGTTTTTTAAATAAAAATAAATTATTCTTTTATGTAAAATTGTATATATAAAGAAAAAATACGAAAACAAACAAAAACTTTAACTAGTTACCAACTAGTACTTTTAGGAGCAGTTGCACGAAATTTTTTTACATTACAAATAATTCCAAAAAATGAAAAACTCATTTGATAGTCCGCTACATTTTAAATTTCAATAAAATTGTGAATAGCAGGAAGCTCGAAAGGTACCTTTAAGATAACTTAAGTTTTTCGCTTTACTTATTAAAAAAAACTTTTTGAATACATCATCATACATAACTCAACTGCAGTTATAGATTTTCCATTCTTATTTGTAAGCAATTTTAATTTATACACACTGCACTCTACCACCCCACACATCTTCGTAGGCACACCCTGGCGTATGAGTGATTTTAATCCGCTTTTAATATTGACRCCAACACATTTGTCACTTTTCGGCTGCAGGTAACTAAATGTATAACGGCATGTATAAATGGAATTGTACGCTGACTGGGACCCTGACAAGTAACGGTATACTACAGAAAGGAATTGTTGTTATTGTTATTGCAAACACACTGYAGTAGTGCAAATTAAACAAAATTTGACGAGAGAAAGCAGAAGACTCTGGGTCGCAAGTGCCAAATGTACACAAAGGTGTAATATATGTACATATGTGAGTGAGTATGTATGTATATATATATACCATATATGTATATAAATATTATATGTGCATTTGTATACAATTTCACTGTTGTAGGCTCAAGTTGTGCCGAAGTCAGCTCTGCCAACAATTTGAATATTTCCAAAGTGAAGCCTTCATAGCAGTAAATAAATATTTTTGTATATATGTATATACACACATATGCAATATTCGTATGTGTATATTTGCAGTAGTAAATAAATACGCACAAATACCCAATACATACAAATATAGCATATAAAAGCTGCAGCTTTGACTCAGTGACTGACTGACTGTCTGACGAGCTACGCGTTTGCATGTTGCAAGCATGTGGGTAAATTGACATACAAGCGGATTAAAAAATTTTAAAATCAACTCTTAACATGACATTGCAGTTTCGGCTTTCTGATGCACGCACAACAACAAAAATAGCAACAACAACAATGACTACAACAATAAATATGCGAAAACAAAGGCTGCGCAAGTTGCAGGGAAAAACTCTGAAAGTGTTGACATTTTTTACACACTCTTATGTGCATATATTTACCCGATTGCATATACACACGCATATTTATATGTATGTATAAGTGTCTATTGTTTACAAATTTTTTTACTTTATATATATTTTTTTTCTATTTTTTCCTTCACTGTTATGTCCCCTATTATTTTCATTGCTTTCATCGCCCCAACAAATTTTCTTTTATTTTAGTCTGGCAACCCTTGCCACGTCTCTCAGCTCGCCATTTGCTTTTGACATGTACACATTTTTTACTTATTTATTTGTTTTATTTTCGCTTGCTTTTTTAATCCCTCGATAAAAGAATACATGTCTCCGCATCAAATCAACAACGTCCGATTTTTTGTTGTATTATCATTTATGGGGAATTTAAGCTATTTTCCCATTTTGCTTGACCAATTGACTTTATATATTCGATAAGTTGCTAAAGTTTATTAGTGGAAAAGTTGTACATATGCGAGTATTTGAGCTTTAAACTCATAATTATTTAAAAAAGATGCTAACAAGCGTCGGTACTTGTCAGGTACTGCTACAATTTAAGCTGAGCTGAAATTATTATTACATGGTAATTGTTATCAATCGATATGTAAGCTTACGGTTACTCTTTTGTATTAAAATTTATTTTCTATTTGAAATTATCTATATATATATGATAAATTGTTATATAAAGAAAAATAAACTTGTAAAAGTTTAACTAGTTAACAACTAGTAGTTTTCGGCACAGTTGTATAAAATTTTTTGATTGTAAGCATTATAACAAAGAACCTAAATCTTCTTTGATAGTAAGCTAAAGTTGAAAATCGGGCAAAATTTTAACTAGTTGTCAACTAGTACTTTTCGGAGCAGTTGCACGAAATTTCTTTTCACTACAAATAATACCCATCGTCCATGCATCTGCACGTTACTTCTCAATTGCGTACTCAATTCGAAGTAGCACCCATTGGTAAGAGTTATTTTGCCTTGAATTTCGAAGCTGACGTTTTGTTGCTGTTAATACTGCTGTTAATATCTTCTACTTCGAAGCCATGACTGTGAACAGTAACGTGGAAGCAGAGTCGCGAGTGCGACAACTGTTCGTTTGATGACTGGAGATATTTCGTTTTAACTTCGTTTCYTATCAGATCCAATTGCTTTGCCATTTTGTCCAACCTGGAGAAATCAGACTTAAGACGCGGTTATTATGGCCAATTGTGGTCGTTGTTATCGACGAAAACTCTTGTAGAAGATTGTACCTACTCGATTAAGCTCTGCAACTCGAATTATAGTATATATTGAAAATAGGAAACGATCTAACATCTTCCATTAAATGGTTTTTGTCAACTCGATTTTGAGATGAAACTAGAACCGGCTGTCGGAATGGCTTCAGAATCAATGCAGATAAAAAAACTCAAAAGGCGTTAATAGCCAATGTGGTACATTAGCGGATCGGTTTGTTACCAAATAAATGGTCAGTTAGTTGCTAGAAGAAGACAGCATGATAGCTTAGATGGGCAGTTTTGAAAAGGAAGCGAAACGGAAGGAGCTTCTATTTGTTTTGTCACAACAAACTTCATGGTAAGTATTAGAGAGGCTTTATATCTCAAGTTGGTTCGTGTCTCGGGTGATATCAGCAGGGCCTGAGCTAAACTACATGTAATTCCGGTCTACTATAGTATATAGCTGACAAACAAACTGTGAAATGTTTCAGATTGAACCAAATATAGGATACTATATATAGAAGTCTTGCTATGCCAGGTGCTTCTGAGTTCTTGTGACTCACTACTGAATGGACGGCTTTAGGCGAGCAGGGGCAAGATTAATCGTAAGAATTCTAGCGAGCTACTATAGAAAGACCACAATTGCAAAGAAAGGTTCAACAGGTGATGCTCGTCAGTGGTGCACTCAAGTCCACTCCAACCATGCCACTTAACGCCATTTTGAACATAATGTCTGTAGACATTGCCGGAAGGTGTATGGCCGCGAAAGTGGCTATTAGACGCAGAGGATCTGGGTTCTTAAACGAACGAGTATTTGAACACTCAGATATCCTCACACACTTCGTTGGCATACCGGATCATCTACTCGTATATCATGGAAACGCCAAACCAAACTCTTTCGGCTCCTTCTCTGCCCATACACCGACAAGGGAGCTATGGGTGGGAAAAAGACGTTGAAGGAGAGCGGCAGTGAGCCTCTTCACGGCTGGATTAAAGCTTTTGGAGAAAGTTGGTGGTGGGGTTTAATTTCGAGAGCTCTCTATCAACTCCAATTTAAGACTACCTTACTATTGCAATGACTTCCAAGCTGAGGTTGCAGTCATCGAGGTAGTAGTAGATTTGCTGCTCTGGACTGCGGCCTCCTTTAGAGAAGGGATCATTCACTCAGATAACAAAGCGGTGATAGTAGCCTTGAACTCATTTGTTTGTAAGAAAATGAGGTGGAAACAACTCAACACTTCCTTATTGACTGTTCCRCGATTGGGAGATCAATATTTAAGTACTTAAGAGCGCATACATTCAGACAACCCACCGACCGCACTTTCTGAAGTTGAAATTAAGCGCCTTTTGGAAATTTCTATTAGCTACTAAGCGTTTTGCCAATCTGTAAGTCCGCACACAGGATTATTTGTATTCTATGGCTTCACAAAGGGCTACATATAGCAGTCCAATTTCGATCTAATCTAACCTAACAAACTCGCCTAGAGAAAAATGCAACTTTCAACAGTTCTAATAGTTCTCACTGGCTACTACCCGATCCGGATTCATGCGGTATGATTGAAAAAGGTAACGGATGGTAGCTGCATAAGCTGCTTAGAGGAGGATACGATAGGACCATCTCAACAGTTGCATCTTCAAAGTACCCATTTTTCCACAACAGGGTTAAAATACCTGGGTTTATACACTTTTAGCTCAACAGGTTAAAAAGCAGAAGTATAAATGAAGCATGTTTTAGTCACTTTGTTGAGAATTAACAACTAAATCTGGCTTCACGAAGGATTGCACTTAACACTATAAGTATGATGTTCCATCAACTTGGAATATCAGCCATCTTACATAACCTAACATTAAATCGACTTGAAGCTTGTTTATATCAAGCAGCGTGATCTGAAAAAGCGTTTACTGTTGCTATAAGAAATGTACCCGTGAAAGCTTTTTTAGCTGCGGTGCAGGCGAAATTAACATTTTTTCTAATGTTACTCAAAAGTTATACAATAATCGTTCTATGGGTTGATATTTTTTCTTTACAACAAAAACCATGTTTCACTTATTTTAATATCTCACTCAGTCTGCTAATCCGCTCATCGAGTGAATGCGCTGTCCTCAACTTCACCTTCTTAAATGACCGTAATCCTTGTGCGCTTCACCAAGCTCATTCACGCTAATGTTGTTGATAATTTGACGCATCATTTGACATCACTTTTCAACTCAATTCCAACAACCAAAGCGAAAAAAAGAAACATACAACAGCAAATGAAGACCTCAGTGGCACACAGACACACATACCATCACAGACAAATGGCGCAAGGACCTTTGTAGAGCATGAGAAATGGAATGTGTTTATTTGAACAAACAACAAATCGCTCAAATAAAAATTGTGTAAAATACCAAATCCGCTTAAAATGCCGCGTGAGCACTACAAAAAGTTGCTGAATGTCTTTTTCTTCCATAAAACACGCACACACACATACACGCATGCAGTTTTATGTCAAAAGAAACATCTTTTCAGTGAGCTTTTGAGCAAATAACATTAATAGCAGCAACATAATTTGTATGCAAACATGAAATCGACAATCAGAAAGGAAATGTGGTGAAGGAAAGTACCGGGGAAATAGAGAGGTAGAGCGTGTACACAACGAATGGCATTCATAACAGCCACTTTGTATGACTCTGCGCGGCTTGACGGTATCTTTTGCCAGTATTTTTATACCCTGAACAGGTTATATTAAGTTTGCCACATAGTTAAGTAATACTAAGAAGGAAAAATCGGGAATCCTCAGCATGATTCCAACATGACCATCTACATATCCGCGAACTACACCCACAGTTTTGAAGATATGGACTTGAAATACGTTGGATTTTCTTCAAGAAACTACTTATTTGTCAGATTCGTTGCTATCGGTTCACTTTAGCATATAGCTGTCATACAAAATGACCGTTCGGAATCAAGTGTTTGTATGGGCAACTTTATCATTTTAAGAGATATCTTGAAGAAATTTGGCATGGGTTATAAACTGAAGCAGTGCTGAAATATCTAAGGATAGCTCTCAGATCGGATCACTATATCATATAGCTGCCATACAAACTGACCGATCAGAATCAAGTGCTTGTATGGAAAACCATTTTCATTTTACGAGATATCTACAAGAAACTTGACATGAATTTTTTCCGAAAGCAGTGCTAAAATATCTGAAGAAAGTTTGCAGATCAGACCACTATATCATATAGTTGCCATACAAACTGAAAAAACAAAATCAAATTCTTGTTGGGAAACTACTTTATTTGTGGAGGGTATCATAGCTGCGGTGCAGCTGAAGCATTATTTTCCGTTTTTTAATGTCTTCCATCGGCTTGTGCAGGCCATTAGCATAAACCACTTGAATACCAGCGTTTAACATTTATTATGCGCATAAAAGGCAAACGCGCAAGTGGGGCGACGACGACGCACGCTGTTGAAGATGGGCACCACATTGGTAAGCCGCATTGCGGAAAAAAAACCGTTGTGTGCATGCCTTGTCATATTTTCATATAATAACTTATTTGCTTTCATGTCAAGAGCTGATGACGGCGCTGCTGCTGATGATGATGATGATGACAGAGATGAGGGACTACACAGCGCAAAGCGCCATCTTTATCGCACACACACACATACATGCATACATATATACATATATGGAGAAGAAAGCAAGATGCTGGCGCAACCTATCGACCTTAGCGCAATGAGCGCGCCGACAAGTGTGACGCTGAAGCTCCTCCTGCCAGTTGCTCACTCGCATTCGCTGTCATTATTCACTTGAGTGCCCGCCTCTACTTGCTTTTCGGCTGCTTACCCCCAGCGCTTGAAGCAAAGGCATCAACCGTCGACGAACATATCTTTTTTTTTATTCTTACCATTGCGCACCCCCCTTCCCACCATTTCTCTGTTGGCTCTACAACGTTTTAGCTATTGTAAGCGCCATTTTTCTGCGGCACAATTCGGCCTATCGGCTTATTGTTCGGGATTTAATTTTATTCCATTCTTCGCTTTGTATTTATGCCGCACAATTCCCTTTTCTTCATTTCTACGATAATCAAGTATTCTGTTCCCTTATGCTCTTTATCACGCTTATGATTTTTGCTGTTATTATACATCTTTTTTGGTGTACTTTTATATGGACTCATTTGTTACTTTGTTTGCCTTTTGTTGGTGCATCAATTTTGCTTATTGACCAACCGATTTGCTGAGGTAATTTATATAACCTTACTTTTATGAAGTATATTAAACTGCTTTGGATGTTTTTRCTAATGAGTTACGTATTTATGTTTATATATGACGCTACGCTTAAGTTAAAGTTTGGTGGGAGTAGTAGGTGCAGTTAAAAATACTCWGGATTCTTWAMSRAMSGKTWAKTWWWAWTWWTKRRKWWTYYKKWAAKWAAAGTTCTCAGAATTTATCTCAAATTTTGTATTTCTAAYATGCGACTGTCGGAAARGGCTTACGGCGATTCAGTTTYATCAAAAACATAAACCTACGAGTGATACAAAGCCTTCAAAGACGGTCGAGAGATCGTTGGAGACGACCTTCTACCGCTTCAACTGATGAAAATATTAAACAAGTGAGGGATATGGTGCTTGAAAATCATCGGGCAGATGTTGAACAGAGCTCGACATCTCTCATTAGCTCATTCGAATGATTTTGGTGGATGTTTTTGTGTATGAAAACCGTTCTTGCTGGACTCGTCCCGATAAAGCTGATTTTTTTTTCTCCAGATGGAGAGAATTATAACTGCCGCTGAGAAATGTATTTATGAATTTGGCATGCAGACAAATTAACAATCATCGGAATGAGGGAAAAAACTATCCGAAAGCAAATAAACCACCCAAAGGCCGCTGAAAAATCATGGTGATACTCAAATGATCGGGAAGGATCTCTTCGAGCCGTTCGATACCAAACGACATTTCAGGCAAGACGACTCTATCTCGAGCGACTTCATTAATCTGCTACTAGAGAAAATAAATCGAGCTGCAGAACTAAATAGAGAAGGTATCATCTTCTACAAGAGCGTACGCTGATGATATTGATATCAGACTGGATACGGAAGCGTATGAAATATATGTCTAGTTTTGAACGCGAACAAGACGAAATATCACCTGTCATCAAATAAACATTGGTCGTAATCGCGACCTGGCTTCCATGGTCATGTCATGTCGTCCGAATGGACGAAAAACACTACAGCTCTGAAAGTACTCTACGCAGTACCCGCCGGTGGAAGCAGAGGAAGAGGAAGATCTCCACTCCGGTAGAACGACCCGGTAACGAAGGACCTGGATACACTTGGAATCTTCAATTGGCACCAAACAGCATAAAGGCAGAAGAACTGGTGTCTACGCCAATAAAGTAAAAGGCACATTCTTCATAACTCCAGTGAAAGACTCCAGATATTTTCTATTTACCTTCAACTGTGCCTTGCTGTATGACCATACGCCTTGCTGTATGACCTAAAGCAGACCTCAGTGGTTTCTTATAGTTCCAGTGAGTTTCCTATTTCCACATCACTTCTTATTTTATACTCAAAACCGTCCGATTCCAAACAAATTGCCTGTATAATGATCATATTCGGTAACTGTCAAAGCCTGCAACTACATATGTATGTATTTAGTATGTCCAGCGAGGCCTCGTCAAATCCAAGCAACCCTCAATGCAGTTGGCTCGCGCCCAATTTATACTTGCCGAGACTGCAGCGAATCGCTTCAAGTGTTTTTGTAATTTCACGCTTTATTAGTTTCATTTGTAAAGAATACCTTTATTGCTAATTCTGCATTATGAAAAAGAAAAAGGAAAAATTAAATTAAATAAGAACGGAGTAATTAGGTCATTGCTGAGGACACTGCAGCTCAAGGCAACCTGGTGTTAAAATCCTTTCTTCTTTCAATTTTGCATTGTAATGCAGCAATCATAACAATTCGAGTGGCTCGTGCCTGCGGCTCTTCCTCGTGTTGCTTCCTCTTTTACGTGTGTCGCTTCGTATTTATTTATTTATTGCAATTTTATTTATTTATACTCATTTGAAGGGGATTATTTTGCTTAAATTGATTTTTTGGTTCATTGTAATGCTTAGTAATTAGCAGCACACTCGTCACCCTCCTCGTATTAACTGCTTCAATAGCGCTCAACGGCCTTCACACCCTTCAGTGCATTTAGTTCACCCCTCTTTGAACACGCTTCTTACGTACCTTCATCTCAGCTTCTTGTCGTGTTCGCTTCTTCTTCAAGCAGACACCACTTGGCTTGGCTTGGCTTGCCTGTGAACCGAACAGCTGTTCAGCTCGGCACAGCTCTACATTGTCGGGCTCTTAATGTACTTCACTTCATTTCGGCTGCCACAAATTCTTTTTGTCTCACTCTCCATCTTTCTGCTCTTATCATTAATTTTTATGTTTTTGTTCTTGCGCGTTTGCCCTTTTTTGTTTTCTGTGTGCGGTTATACGCATCCTCGGCCATCAAGGGTTTGACAGCCACACTTTGTGGCATACTGACAATTTGCGTTTTTGTCTTCGTTTTCGTATCGCCGACAAAACAGTCACAGCTCACCCTCTTCCAGGCCGGCTGTGTTTTGACGTTTCTTTTGCGTTTTCTCGTGGTTCCTCCCCCTTGGCCTGGTAGTTTTTTCCTGTGCGTGGGTTACAACCCAGCCGCTTACTTCATCACCATCTCTCATTTCTCTCCACTGTCCATGACTAATTAATTGATTAGCTTCGCTAAATCGGTCAATATGTTTTATGGTCTGGCTTGTCTTTGCTTTTTCAACACACTTTTCTGCTTCATTCTCTTCGTCTTCTTCATGTATAGCAGTGGCTTTTCCATTTCTATATTCACCTTTGCTACAATATGTTTTTGCGGTTTGTTGCTTAGTAATGAGCTACTAATTAGATTTACGAAATGTTGCTTTTTCATCCAATGTTTATCATCTGGTGCTAGGCACCCGTCTGTGAAATGTGGCACGTGTCCATGTTTTGGGTGTTGCATAAAAAATGCGGTTATTTAAGTGTAGGTGTAAAGTAGCGAAAGTGGCGACATAATTATAACCCGTAAATATCTCTCTTTTAAGAATAGCTTTAAATCTGAGCTCAAGATCAATTGTGTTCAGCTTTAAATCCTTAAGCTCGGATCAGTCAGTACGATATGACAATGGTTAGGTATCATAATGTATTGCAGCAGTTTGGACTCTACCTCACTTCTTAGTTTGTAAAGACCAGTTCTGATCAAATRCCATACAATCATCAGATTGCCGGACCACTGTAGTGTCTTTCAAGTAGAGGTGGCTGCCAACAAGGTAAAAGCAGATATGTTTCTCCGAAATGCGGCTTCTTTTAGAAAGGTGGGCACTTACTCTGATAGCAGAACTGCTTTGCACGCCTGGAACTCGCTGAGTGAGTGTGTTATTCAAGTAGTACATCACCTCACTAACAGTAACAACAAGCTACATTCATATTAAACTTGTCTGGGTGCCTGACCACTGCGAAAACGTCGGAAATTGTACAGCCGTTGCGATTGCAAGAAAATTCACTGATAACCAAATTTCATTAGGATGTTAAGAAGCAGGCGTTTCCCTGTTTTCGTGCATTCGGTCGGTGTATCTGACCAACGCTTGCTGAGCTCGCGTGAAGCTGTTTGTCTCGTAATGGAACGTAAAGGGTCCATTGAACTGTAAGCTTTTAGCAAGGCTCACAATGCTGCAATAATAGGTGTCCTAACTGATATATTTGCATCCGATTGGTAGTCACGCGATGAGACTAAATATTTTGAGGATGTAACTTATCAAAGTTTCTTCTTCTTTCTCYGCCACAGCTTTCGCCGGGCTAAGGTTGAAACAGCTCATTTGGCATACGTTTTACAAACCCGGCGAATTTGCTGGACTTGATATTAGCCGCCACAATAAATTTGTTGCAAGGTTTAGACATTTTATCCATTTACGACGATCTATTTGATCCATACCTAGGAATTCACCTATTTTGTCCACTACAAAACTGAATAAATTTGGGATATTCCGTTTTGAAATATCATGATAAAAACTATGCTCCTATMGATATACATATATTAATGAAGAAAAATAATAAATTCATAGCCACCTTCTGCCTGAAGGATATTCCCGATTGAAGACTCCTTTCAACTTCCGCCTTAAATTTTGAACTTTCCAGCTTCTTCGTCCCACCCACTTATTTGAACGTTGAAGATACTTCCAGGAGTAGGCTGCGATGCAGTGGTYCATTTTATCAAACACTCGAACTGTGAGAGGATTTCAGAATGCCCTTCTTTGTGCCTTTTAATTTACSCGGTTTCCAGTAGTGTGTTAGGGAGTATGTGTTCTTTATCTTACCACACCAAATCAACCTGAATTCTGTCGTCTATAAAAATTTGATTTGTTTTTGAGAATTATGTGAGGATAATCCACCTAAATTGACTTCCTCCAAAGTTGTTTGAATTATCCGCCAGATATCTTGTTTCTTGGTTTTGCTTCTGTTGTAGGTCCAAAAATCTTACATATTTTGGGGAATAATGTGATAAAATATACGTTGGACTATSTTTTGAAAAGTGAAGATGTCCCATTAAGTTCGCGTCTAGCTCTCCACCCGTTCGTGGATACTTATAAGAGGCGTAGATTAAAAACATTCCTTATAACGGACTCGTATTATGAATGAACCATGTCGCGGTATATTTCATGGCCGCTGAAAATACTAATCAGATTCTGGCGGTATAACAAAGAGAAAGCTTTGATCGCAGCAAAGCCCAGGCCAACATATGTAAGGCTTGATCTCTTTAAAATTGTGGAAATTCTTAGTTGCTCAATAAATATCGATCCGTGTTCAAACCGTACAATGATTAATAGCTCTTAAATATTATTTGAAAAAATTTTATGAATCCTCGATCATTCCACATTCCACAAAATATTTCAATTTATCTCTTTCTATACGTGAGGATCAGTGTCTAGATATGAGTGAGTATAACCGCGACATGAATCTTTTGTCTCATAATAAACCCACTCTTTCCGAGAACGCTTTGTCTTGGAAGTCGGAAGTCAGACGAAGCTTAAACAGTTAGAAAAATTGTGTTTAATTTAGAGCGAAGAGTATGTTCTATTCACCATTTCACCTTCTACTCTACACTGCCCATACTCCATATGTAGTTATATGCTTATAGTATTTTATATAAACCACCAACACATAATTTCAATGTTTTCGCAACTACCTTCGTTTGTTCGTCAAATCGTCAACTCATAAATGAGTTTTCGGTAAGTTGCTTTTAGTAAACTTGCCTTCTTAAGAACATAAATTAAGCCGATTTTATTGACTAACTTAAAAGACAAAAAGGTTAAAAGCGTGAGAATATGCACATTTGTTGGCTTTATGCCTATCCATATGTGTGTCAGTTTATTAAATACATACATACACATATTCATATATTATATAGTTCATACAAAACATAACTTTTTCAATTTGCGTAACACACGACAGGAAATTAGCTGATATACATATGTACATATATATGTACTCGCATATATGCATACATAGGTGATATGGAAACAGACCTTGTAGTAAAACTTTGGGTGTGTTGCAAGCTGTTGAATATTATTTAGAAGTTACTTTTTTTTACTGTTTCTCATTGATATTTCTTAAATGCCGGAGGAGATTTTGTTGAATTCTAAGGATAATTTATTTATCGTTATAATTATCGAAATTTATTTTAATACTGCTGTGTTTTTTTTCGAACAAAAATCTAAGTGAAGAGTAATTTTTCTACTTACCACCAATACATTTTTTCACCAGCACCTACCCTTTACCTTTTGAGAACTCGTTTTATTGCGAAAAAAAATATTCACTTCGAAATCAGGTCTATGATCCATATTTTTTATATAGACCTAAGACAGGCTGAAGTATAAGCTCCATGGGCAATACAAACAGTCCAGTGACTAGTTTCACTTACCCTTCCCATGTTACAGCCTAAGCTTGGTAGTATATCCTTTAGTTCCGTGCCGTTGGTTTCGTTATACCGACTCAATCTTCCTCTATCTTCAGTAAGTACTGAGAAAATAAAATGTAGTACTTGGATCACCGGTTAGTTTTCTTAGCGGTAAAAGCCTTTATCTCAGGCACTGCTGATTTCATCCGGGACATTAACCAACTTGAGTTGAAAAGCCTCTATAATACCATGAATTTTGTTGCGACTGTCAAAATAGAAGCTCTTTCATGTTCATTCTAGGTTATATTCGTCCCGTTTCCTCTTTCAAACTGCTCATCTAAGCCACCAACGTTTTTTAGCAACTTAATTGTGTTCCTATGAACTGAGCATTTACTTTTTAATCAACCTATCTGCCCTTTTGGCTTCTGAATTCACTTGAAAGATTTGTAATGACTGTAAGACTTATGGTGGCGGCATTCGATTATAATACCAACTCATTCCTTTACCGACTCAATCTTCTTATATCGGCTCAGAAGTAAGGCTGAACTCAGGTTACTACCGGGGTCACAGTTGGCGAGCGGTCTATACTAGGTAGGTTAGCTGCAACTCCCGACCAAGAGCTGCAGGAGAGAAGGTCTTGACTCAAAATCTTTCACGCGCTCAATGAGCCTTCGGCGAAGATGTGAACTGATGGATTGTAAATAAGCGTCCACAACCCCAACCGAGGTCACAGCGAGGGAGAACCTATCCATGAGAGGGAGGCTAAAAAGTGCCTCAAAATGTCTCACGCGCTCAATGAATTTCCAGCCAAGATGCGAGCTCATGACGTCTTTAAATAAGCGTCATCAATATCAACCGGGATTGCAGCTATAGAAAACCTTTCCATGACCCTTTCCCAAGCGCTCATCAGAATCGAGCACAGTAAGATTGTGTTTATGATGTATTGAAAACCCTGAATGGATCAGTCATGACAAAGCGCTGGGGAGAGCAGCATTGTATCACCTCAGTAGATAAGAGTGATATCTCACCGAAATGGCTGGTAGGCTAATGATTTTCTCATCTCCGTCTCGTTAAACCCCTGCCACGTTTTCAAGAACGTTGAACGACTGACATAGAATTTTTGACCGTATACTTTCAGTTGAGACGAACTCCTGATTAGTGCCCGAACCTGGCTCTGAACATAAGTTCCCATAAGGACTTATATCACAACCCTCTCATGGTCTTCCTGTTCGAAAAGATAACCATGGGGTTCAAGCGGAGACTGAAGCTTTCATACAAACCGAACTATTAAAACCAAGTTCTTCTATGAAAAGTTTTTATTTGATCAGGTATTTTCAAAAAATTTGGCATGGTTTGTTGTCGAAGGCAATCGTGCAATTTCCGAAGAAATTGTGCAGATCGGCTAGCTATAGCATACAGCCGCCATACAAAGTGAACGATGAGAATAAAGTGCTTATGAGGAAAATTTTTTTAGTTGACAAGATAGCTTCACGAAATTTCGAACATATTACTGTTCGAGGCAAGGTTATAATCTCTAATAATATTATTGGGATCGGTTCACTATAGCATATATTACAAATACATCGAACAAAACCAGGTTCTTGTATGGCAAAAGCTTCACGGAACGTGGCATAGATTTTTGTTTGAAACAAAAAATCGTATTTCGAAAATTTTGTTCAGATCGAATCACTATAACATATAGCTGCCATACAAACTGAACGTTGAAAATCAAGTTCTTAAATGGAAAACCTTTTCATTTCATGAGATATCCTCACGAAATTTTTCACAGTTTATTGTTCAAGGCAAGGTTATGATCTCCAAAAATATTTTTGAAATCGCGTCATTATAGCATATAGCTGTTACACAAACTTATCGATAAAACCAAGGTACTTGTTTGGAAAACTTTTGAATTTGACGAGATATTCTTACGAAATTTCGCACAGATTATTATTTGAAGCAGGAAATTGTATTTTGAAAAGCTTGTATAGATCGAATAACTATATCCTATAGCTGCCATACAAATTAAATCATTCATTGAGCCTGTTGAGAATTGCAGTTTGCAAATTATAATGAAAGAAATTTGCAAATTAAAGTTACATAATTTGGAGGTTAAAATCAGCTAAACTCTTTTATTTTCTGATTTCGATTTTATTTATATTTTTTTTAAATTTATATAACATTTTTTTTATTATTCCTCAATAACCTGCAAAAACACTTCAAAAATTCCACCATGGTCACTTGCCTCTTGTACACAAGTGCTTAGAAATTCAGAGGAATTTCACTATTGCATAAATGTAATATGTTTTCGAAGATGGCACGTTTCTGAATTCAAACAGCGCATACTGTAGTGGGTGTTGACAATGTACACGGTCGCCCTGGTGACTTTTATTTGTTGGCGCTAATTAAGTGTGTATGCGTGTAACTACACGACTACACACACACACACACACACAAACATGAGTTAGCAGAATATGAGGGATGACATTTTAATCCAATACTAATCGCATATATGCACAAGTGAAGGACTCACATGGCTCACATGACAATGTGCGATATTAAACACATGTGAGCTGAATAAAGGGTTACTTGTCTGCGCAGCATTTCGTGAGGATATGCGATATGTGACATTTATCCATACAAATATGTACATATGTGTATGTGTGTATAAAGAAGTAAATAATACACATGAATAGCGAACACTTGACATTATTCTCACCTTTGTGACATTAATCGTTTATTTATTCGCAAGCTGTTGTTGTTTGCGTGGAACGAAAAGTATGGCAATATACTATAGAAAGCAATCTTGAGATTTAGCCAGCTAACAGTGGAAGTAGCCAATGCAGCTAAGACACCACTTCACTCTTGATGGGCTTCCAACATTTATCATGTGCGCATTCGTGAATTGATGAGCGGCGTTTGTCGACGCTGATGCGCTTGTTAATGGTTGGCTCTGGAGCTGGTTGTGGAGGGGATACAGCAACAGCGCATGTAGCTCAAATAAAAACGAAGTTCAACGAAAAAGAAAAAAAAAAAAAAATAATAATCAGCAACACGACAATTTGTCTTCTTAAGCTGATATGGAAAATGCGTGGACTTGGAAGAAGATGGCAAAGCGTTATTTGTGAAGCTGTGGAGTAAAAAGAATAATTTGTGCAAAGATAGTGAATATATAAATTTCGAAAGATGTAATCAAATATGTTCACAAATGTATCTTAAGCGATTGGACACGGTGAGATACTTTAGTAGAGCAAATACCTTTGAAAGTCTACACAAAAATATTCTTCGTGACAACTCTCTCTTTACTTGTATTTCTTCAAAAAAATTTGTTTTCAATGGCATACCACTCAGTATTCCACTATTCCTTATCATTCTCGCTATTTGTATCTTTATCCTTATCCTTATCCTTGCCCTTATCCTTATTCTTACCCTTACCTTTATCCTTAGCGGTATCCTTATCCTTAATCAAATCTATTTCTTACGCTAGTTTATTCCCCATCATACTCAATATCTGTATCTGTATCTGTATCCTTATCCTAATTCTTATGATTATCCCTATTCTTATCCATATCCTTATCTTTTTCCTTATCATCATCCTTATCCTTATCCTTATCCTAATCCTTATCTTTATTCTTATGATTATCCATATTATTTTCCTTATCCCTATTCTTATCCGTATCCTTATCTTTTTCCTCATCATCATCCTTATCCTTATCCTAATCCTTATCTTTATCCTTATCCTTATTCTTGTCTTTTTTTATATTTTTATTCTTATCCTTGTCATTGTTCTCATTACGAATCCTGAAAGTAACTCTGCTCTTGTCTTTATATTTTCTTTATATCCTCTCAACTTTAATCTATCAACTTTATCAGTATATGCACCAAACCGCATGCGGCCCAACCATGCCATCATTTGACCTTTTTTGCTCCCAGGTGTTAGCTATGGAAAATATTCCGTCTCCACCGGCTGAAGACTGAGCATTCCCAAAGTAATCTTCCAGAGTCGCATTATCCTGTTTCGATGCTCTACATACCCCCGCAACTACTTTACCTTTTTTTTGAAAGTGGTATCTAAAGGGTATGTGTCCTGTTATGGCCCTTACTTACAATGTTACTAAGTTTCCCTATTGCCAAAAATTAAAAGTTTTTGGTGCTGTCCTCAACAAGACTTCCTCAAAATACTTGAGTGGTATGTCTCGTCTTGCTAGTGTTTCTGCACCAGAGCTGCCCCTCTAGGGTTATTGCTTTGAATTCAAGCAACACTTGAAGGAGTTGAATAGTGTAGAGAAGTTGAAAGAAATTGTGTTCCTGGCTGCCTCCGAGCGAGCCAACTCGTTTGACTTTTCCTTTTCTTCTTGGTTTAGGTAGGCAGATGATTTTTTACCGAGTCTCCGACTGAGAATCTAGTTATTAGTTGATTGCATAACCGAACTCACTAATACTTTATACAGGCGCTACGGTTAAACTTAGTTTCTGTTTGGCTGTCCACTAGACGATTTATGAGGTTGGTTGGTTAAAGCAGAATCTCACTTGCCACCTTTCGTTAAGTCAAAAATTTCGGACTGAAAATCTGACTAAACTTTTGGTTTGAAGCTACCTTCTGAACATGGATTATGGTACTAGAGGGGAAGTTCACTCCTGGAACCGGCGTTGGCGCTGTCAATCATGGAATTCAAGTCTTCATAGATCATATTTTTTTGGTTGCATTGCAACATACCATTGTACATACCATGTCCGAAGTGACGCCGAGCCTGGCTCCAATGGCCGATAATCTTGAGACTGCTGGCGCAAGCATTACATAATACATCACTTGATTATTTATTGGCCCCCCAGAGCCTTTGTTAATTCAGTTTTCATAGTAATCCACAGCAAGCAGGAGCGTGGCACGCGTTTTTATAACCCACTTTACTTTGTTCAATATTATATTATCCCCTCTTAACCTTTTATCTTTATCTATATCTTTTTCTTTTGCTTCTGTTTTCTGTTCCATCCTACCTATAACCTATTATATAATATTTAATCCATCTTATCAGTCCCATTCCATCTTATACTTTCCTATATTGGTATTGTAGTTATTATCCTGTACTTCTATCTTATTATATTCAGTTCTCAGCCGAAAGCCTTTGATGCTAGCGCTGCGTACTTTAGTTTATTTAATAATTTGTTTATTATGTAAGCTTTAATAAAAAAAATAAAAAAATATTCAGTTCTTTTTGAACTTAATTTCTCCTATCATACTATATGCTCACCTACATTATCTTAGCCTCGCAAATCCGTATCCCTTTCACTGTGCCCATCATCTTTTTCTATCGATTAAAGGTTAACTGGATTAATAACTAAGAATACTTTGAGCTTAATTAAGTTCTAATTTATCTATAAACTATACATAGTCTTTAACAGTCCTTTAATAGTCTAAACCTCAACAGGCCGAGGCAGGTTTTTTGACGACGAAGATCATAAATGTCATAGGACAATGTTTTGTAATTGGAGACATATCTTTAATGGAGCATAGATATTTATATACATTCATATGGTCGGTTGATGAAAGTATTAGCATTAGTATTATTAGTAATTCATAGAACTTCAAAATAGAGATGTTGATTTTCATTTCCTAGTCTTTTCTTTTGTTTCTATTAATATGGAAAACCCATGAGATTTATTAGATGGAACAAATAAGGATATCCCTATCTGAAAAGTCTAACCATAACTTAAAGTCGTTGAATTGTCAATGTGACTTTCAGTTGAGACACAAACCATTTACTGTAAGGAAAGAGAATTAGATGAGCCCCACGACAGGCGGGTCTGAGTAACCGGCACGGACACAGGTTTAATCGCTCACAGGATTGTCAACTCTGTAACATTGCTCTCAGTTATTTCCGGTATGCTTTCTTCTACTAACATACAACAACCAGATGCATACAGGAAAGAAGAGATTGAGAGAGAGAGTTCAAAACAATGCGAGAGTGCGAGAAAAACAGCGTAAGGGAGACAAAAGAAAATATTAAGAAAAGCATGAAAAGTAAGTTTTCCCTGAATCCTCCTTAACATACTAGTTTCTGTGCAGATAATTTCGAAAGCTCAAACTATTTGGAATTAGATTTCTAAGATTCCCTTTAGATACACAACCACTTATTATATATGGTATAAACACATAGGTCAAACAAAAGTGAAAATAACAATAACAAAGGCACAAACTCATACGTAAATATGCTCTGCTTGAAAGCTTTTAAGTAAACAAGCCGCCAACAACAAAACAGTTAACTAAATGAACTAAAAAGTCGGCAAATTGCCGAAGCAAATATGGCAAATGACTGACTCTGTCTAAGTAGCCGACAGACTTTGCCTATAAATGCAGTGTAGCGTGAATTTCCAGAAACTACAAGCGAAGTAGAAAACAACAAAAAGACGATGATTTGCTGGCACGAAGAAAAGTAGCAGAAGATATTCTTAACTAGAATCATGTTGTCCTTGCTAGGCGACTACAAGACGTTCGGTTGTGTTCAACATGCCTGTAGTTATTGTTGTTTTTGTTATGGTTAGGTTGGCTGCTTATTTGATTGCTTTGTTTTTGTCTCAAATGTTAAAATGCCATAATGTTCTTTGCTTAACGTTAAGTTTTGCTTGTTTACACAACTCTTCGCTTGTACCGTCAAAGCTCACCTTGAGTGTGTGTGCGTGTGTATACTTGTAATTTTCTACCCAACTGCGCCTCAAAGCCTACTATAGAAAATGTAAATAATTGCCAAAATGCTATTACACAGTGCATACTTGTAGGCGCATAAGCCTTTGGACGCGCTACAGGACAGCGGACAGCTAGTACAAGCTGTTTCTTGTCGCCATGACATGCTCTTCAGTTTGCTGCCAACAACAATTCGTCTTAGTGTGTGTTAGAGAGATTTCTTCCGTATATTGTAAATTAGTAAGTGAAGAGTTCGCCGTGGTGTTGTAGCTTACTTTGTTGCTAACATGTTTTGTGGCTTCACGACGGCTTTTGTGGCTACTTGTGAAAGATTTCTTGTTATGAGATGTTTTGAGAATCAGTAGTAGAACATTTTTGACTGCTTTTTTGAAGTGGCTATCAAGCATTTACACGTTTCAGGCTTCGAACTGATATTTTTCGTTTACCTGCTGTCATATAACCAGTATTTAACTGGTAGTTTGTACGATGACAATTCTATAGATAGATTTGGTTACTGCTAAGGAATATTCTAGTACACATTTGTTAGTTAACTCCCGTTAGTCATTTGTTAATTCGTCTAATTCCATGGAAAATGTTGATTAAGTTAAGTTGATCTGGTAGGCCAATAAACTACGCATAGACCAATTTTGGTGCTTTGTGAAACCAGTTCGAGCTCAGTCTCTAGGTCCATGAGGAGTAGACATCGTTTAAGATGTCTGCGCTTGACGTGAATTTTAATAGACTCTGCGGCCTCACTATCGAGACTTCTTCCGGTCTGTGCTTACAGCGCAGTCCTGCCAATGTGAGACAGGTGCATGAAAATATAAATATGCATAGTATGTCTGTTGTTAAAGTAATGAGGTTGAGCATCTTAATTTGATATATCCTTTTATCAATTTTTTCTTAGAAATTTCATGACGTTTGAATTTTACGAAAACCAAAAAAAAAAACAAAAAAAAAAAAAAAAAAAAAAAAAAAAAAAAAAAAAAAAAAAAAAAAAAAAAAAAAAAAAAAAAAAAAAAAATAAGGAATGCTCCCGTTTTGGAAGTATCCTTAAAAGCATATGAACACTTCATAAAAAACCAAAAAAAAAAAATTTATTTTTGGGATCCCGTCAAGTAATTTTAATTTCCGAAATGACTTTTATCAAAAAATGTTACTTGAAAATTTTTTATGTGATTGAAAATCATATTCGTGCAAAGTAATTCCGAAGAAAAGTTTCGGGATCGCGTCAATACATCATATTATCCTAAAATTGCACCAACATGTTCGTTATCTGTTTGAAAAATTTATTCATTAAAAATCCCGAGAAAAATTTCGAGATCCTGTGATCTAATTTTAATTCACGAAATCATTTTTATCAGAAAGTTGTACTTGAATATCTGGTATATTGAAAATCATATACATATGTACGTAGAAAAAATCCCGAAAAAAGTTTCGGGATCCCGTCAAGAAATTTCGGGGTCCCGTATAGTAGTTCTAATTCTCGAAATCGTTTTATCAAAAAGTTGTACACATATTCAATGTTATCTGATTGGAAATCATATTCGTGCAAAATAATTCCGAAAAAAGATTTCGGGATTCCGTCAATAAATCATATTATCGCATAGTTTCACCATTCCATTTGTTATATAATATGTTTTAAAACCATACTGATTAAAACAAAATCCCGAAAAATAAATCGGGATCCCGTTAAGAAATTTTGAATGCCAGAAAAATTTTGACGGCTCGTAAAAGAAAATTATATTCTTCATTCAAATTTCCATACACTCTTATTTTAGAAGCTAAATTTTGAAATCCCGAATTTTTTTAAAAGCGATTTTGAGAATTCGGTATTTTGACTATAATTGAAAAAGAAGTGAGATTATGTATTTTTACATACATATATACTAACTACTTTTCATATGTACATATATACATAAAGTATATATTTAAATTATCTTTCATTAATTTTTTCAAACAAATCTTCTATACATATGTACACATATACATACATATGTATGTACATACTTACTGCTGACACACCATCAGCGACAGAAACTCTGCAAGTTTGAAATTTGCCGCAACACGACTTTTGCATTGCCCAACTTCTGCTTACCCACATATATATATACATATGTATAAGTGGGTACGAATATATTTTGTTTCGTGAAGAAATTATAAAATCAAGAATTATTCGCCAACACCAACAAAGTCTTGAAGCTCTTTGCGGCCTTCAGCACACAGCCAACTAACGTCTTGCTTAAGTAATGTGAACCGACGTCAAATGATGCCGTCGCTTTGCTGACAGAAACAAAAGAAAAAGTACACACATACTATAAAGCAACAACAAACTGCGCAATCAGGCAAATTTTCTTGCCGCCCAACTGCTAAAGACGTAACTTAAGTTTCCCTACCCCCCACCGATATAAACCACATCGAAAACTAAGCAAAGAAAAATGCAACGTTGAGACTTCAAAATTAAGTTGAAAAACACTTTCAAGTGGCAAATGCCGCAGCATGCCGCTCGGAAGGGTTAAAAAGTTGCAGCGCCACACAAAAATTAACGTAAGAGAATTAAGATAAACTCAGCCATTGGGAAAACTTTTTTCAAGCGAGCACCTTGTCTTTAATTTTTCTTTGGAAATTTTTTTTGCACTTTTTTCTTTTCCTTTTCATTTAATTTTCATTTTTTTTATAATTTCTAGCATATTATTTCGTTTTAATTTTTTTTCTTTTCGCCTTCATCAGTGTTCTTCGGTTTGTCATCAAATTGCCTAAAGTCTTTCGCAACAATCAGCGTCGCGCTGCGCTTCTTCTCCTCTCTCGCTCTCTTGCCAACAATGCATAGGCATACCATCGACGCTGATGAGAATCGCATGAAAATTTTATGAGTTCGCCACTTAAGCGTAATTGAAAAATTTGATCTTCCAAAAGGCTTTGAGGCTTTTCGAAAAGTTATTGCCATAGCTTTTGTTGCCTTGTTGGGAGGCGCTTGTGTGCAAGTGTCGCTAATGTTATGAAGATGTTTAGAGGGAGGCAGATGAGAGTTGAAGAAAAAGATGCCGCAAATAATTTTTGTTTCTTCAGTTTCCCTTTTTGAGAGTTTGCGATTTATTTAATTTATTTTTCATATCCGCGAAATGGTGTATCGTTATATATTTTTACCAAAGCGACAAAGTAAAATTTTAGTGGTGACCTGTGTTAAGCTGCGCTAAATAACAATTTCATATCAAGAGACGATTCTATAAAAATAAAGCAAAAAAATTTGATTCTAAAATTACTTTAGATACTAAACCTATTTGTGCTGAGAGAAATATATTGCAAAAGTCTCGTGCAATTCTACACTAGATGCTAACATTCTGTATACTTAAAAATGAAGTTTACGAAGAGCTGAAGCTGAGTCGACCTTCCCAAGTGATATCGTTGCGCTCTATATTTTCCAAGAAAATCCGTTTTCGAGCCTTTTTTTCAGTTATGAAGGCTATTTCCGGCTCAATGGGTATGGAAACAAGCAAAATTGCAGCATTTGGCACGAGCTGCCATTTCATTCAGAAAAACAAAGGTTTCGTGTGGTTTGTGTGCCGGTAGAATAAGTGATCCATATTTCTTTAAAAATGATGCAGGTGTGAACGTAACCGTCAATGGCGACCGCTATCTCACCATGTTAACCGACTATTTGATACCTGGAATTGAAGCTAGTCATCTCGGCGACATTTGGTTCCAAACAGACGGTACCACTTCTCACAGATCGCAGATTGAGAGTAGATAATTCCACGTAAAATAAATGCCAAAGAATTTTTTTTCGGTTGATAATATACATTCCTCATTAAGTTTGAAGTTTCTGTGTTTTTGATTTAATAAAGTAGGTAACCTTAAAATGAGTTACACTTTACTTTACAAAAGCTTGATAAGTATATTTACAGTGTTATTAAATTAGCAACATAGCACTTTGGAGCGATAGACAAAATATTGATTTTGTTTTATAGTCTCTTAGAGCCTTATGTGTTTAGGTTAGGTAACTTGGAAATATATTCTGAGTTAACTTGGAAACCTAAAAATGATAATATTATTAGGCTATTAGTCTCAATTTAAGTATAAAGATTTATATATGTATATCAGATCCGGAGTGGCTGCTTTGAAACTTATTTTTGATTAGAAGGTTAGGCTCAGTAACTGATCCTTGAGCTGAGAATCGCTCTTGGACTAGTATATAAAGCACTTTATGAAACCAGACAATTGTGCTCCTGTAATCGGATTCTAAAGTGGCCAAAGTATTTGGATGCCAAGCCAAATCTATATACATACATAAATGAAAGACGACTCAGTTTATTTCTCGGCATACAGGGTTATCCAAAAGCCTAGTTGCTTTTCTAATGATGATGATTAATTATCTATCAATAAAAGAAATAGAAAGTTCTAAATAAACGTTTCTGTTCCACCTTTCTCCACACATCTTTCACAGTTAGCGTACGTCAAGATTTGCAACCTTACCACATACATGCCTATTGTACAATAAGATGATATACGATTGCGGCAAGATGTACCTGACTGATAGCAAGTAGTTTAATAGATCGCCTGTGCTCTGCACTAGCACGAGGGTTCTCGCGGTTGCTCAGCAGATAGTGTGGGAAAATGCTTGCAAAGCTCAGGAAAAGTCTAGATGTCTCATGCCAAAGCGCCAGATCTCAACGAAGACCCAAATAGTTTTTCAGTTGGATGTAATAGGTAAAAAAGTACCTTATCTTACGAGCTCATCGGTTTCATAAGACTACACTATGATCAGGCACCCAAACAAGTCTGATATTGAAGTAGCTTGATGCTATCGATAATGAGAGCAGACACTGCTTGATTAAATTTGATTGCAGAGCGAGTGACGCTCTGCTAGAAGCGTTAGTGCTCATCTACTTGAGGAATTTATCCACTGACAGCTTAATAACAGCCGGCTGCCTTAAACGCGCTACAATGATAGAAGCGTAAACTATGTTTGGGAAAGATTCTTATAGAAAAACACCACAGGAGTTCAGGATGTTGTTATAACGGAATAGTTCTGTCGAGTTCGAGTTCGAGTGGACAGTCCTTGATTGGATAAAAAATCCGGTACGTTTCGGTTACGTGGACCTGACCGTCGTGTGAATGGAGGAGTTCAGAAAATCCAGTTTTGACTACTTTATGAACCCAATTTCCTTGACTCTTGCGGCGAACTTCGCAGAAATAGGCCTGCCAGCTATATCGACGAGTGTCCAGGACAGTTGGGTTTAAGTATTCGGGGCAGACCCAGATTTTTTTGCAGAACACCCCAAATAACAATGATATACTGTCTCTAGGCACGTTCAAGCTTCTTAGCGAACGCTGTCTGTTTTTCTACCATAAGTTGGTAGTTTACGGTCGTTTTTAAAAGTTATGTAGTCAAAGTATTGTTGTTATAAACACGCGTTGCTCGCGGTTAAAATAAAGAAAATTTTGGTTCATCCTATACAATATTTACTACCAATAAAAGGTGACAAACGCCTACTTCTAAATTTTGATATCTAAATTTATTATTGGTGGATTAAATTTAGGTTATGTTAGTGTTGTTGTTAGACTTACAAAGAGGTGGTTAGTATCATTTGGGGAACCGTTGCACGTTGTAAATATATTTAATATGTCGCGGTCGATTCTGGATAAGTAAGAGTTTAACCTGCTGCAGTATCCAAAACAAAGCTGCTTAAGGGATCTAAGCTCGTGTGAATCGGTAAGTTAGAATAGCATCACAGTCTGCGGGCTGGAAAGGTCTCACAAATATATTTATTTTAATTGTCTTTCCTACACAATCTAATTGGCAATCAGAAAAATAACTAATGGGATTTGTTTTATGAAGTTCATACATGGTCGTCATTAAAGATAATAAATAATAATAATTGTTTATAAAAATAGTTACAAAATAATCCATGAAAAAGTATAAATTAATAATAAATAATTAACAACAATAAACCGTAGATATCAAAGAACAATATTGTTGTTTTCTTAATATCACTTCAAAACAACTCCACCAAGCGCATGCAAGGATACTAAAGGATGCAAACATCAAAGGAAACACGACACACATGCACTACTACAAACACACATATTTCTACGCATATATTAGCAGAGAATCGAACAGCGAATTCCAGCATCTTTAGCTAATCGAAAATCAAAAACAACACTAACAACAGCCAACGCCCTCTGCCGCCACACCAATGTGTGGCACATTATCCCATCAGCTCAGGCGCTTCAGTCACGCGCTCACAAGCGGGTTCGTTTGAGTTTTACGCAACTTTTTACCAACTTTTGATTTGCTTGCCTCTTATGAGTCTACCATAGAGCACATTTTATTTTTTTTTTTTGGTTTTGTATGAGTATTTGGGATTTGTTGCCTTTTTGCTGATTCGGCACAGAGCAGTGGCAAACTTATCAAGTCAATCAAGCTGCTGGCATGAGGGCGCGCGCCGGCTTGAGGCGCAACGAGATGCAAATGCCGCAAAAATACTCGCACAAAATCAATTCAAGGGTATAATTGCGATAATCTGCTTTTAAGTAGTTAAATAAATAAAGTTAATTTGAAGAAGATGATTTCAGTTGAACTTATGCCACGCACTTAAGTCGAGAGAGGTTGGAGAACGCTAGCGAGAAAAGAATTAAGGGATGGGTAAACGAAGTTCTCAGATGTAAAGCTACAAATAGTACGATTGGGTTGACTTGCACTCCTGCTCTCTGAAAGCACTCATCAGCAACTCGTTTAAGGGAACTGTGGGACAGCATTTCAAGCTTCTTACGTACAGCCAATAGCAAAACCATTGCTTTTCGTAAAGGTCGAAAGAACAGCTGGTACGATGAGGACTGTCATGTCGCAGTGGAGAGAAAACAGACAGATTACTTCGCAATGCTGCGATAGACCAAAACTCTTCTAATATTTTTTACACACGAACGAGGTGGTATAGATGTCGAGATTTGAAGAGTCGCCTGCTGAACGGCACTGAAAGTGAACACCTGGAGATGGCGAATCCGATGCCTCGAGCGATGAGCAGGTTCGAATAGGAATTATTCGTCTCAAGACAAACGTATCAGATATAAAGTTGATAAGCCTCCTTATATATATGAGATTCTATCGAGCGTTTTGTGTCAAAGATTGAAGCTCGTTGATAAACTGACTGGACGTTATCAGTGTAGATTTAGACTCGAAAAAATCGACAATCGACCAGATTTTTACAACGCGTCAAATTTTGGGTGGTTAAAGTGTCCATTAAAAAGTGAAGTCCTCGCTCAAGGTATAAAGAAAAAGCTAAACAAGTGCTTCCCGTCCTGTTGTATGGTGCGAAGGCATGCACAACCACAACATCCGATAAGTCGGCCTTACAAGTTTTTTGCGGAAGATTTATGATCCTTTGTGTATTGCCAACGGCGAGTACCGCAATCGATCGAACGTTAGCTGTATGAGATATGCGGCGACTTCGCATATACACAGACGGACGCATAGACAGATGGATATGCCTAAATCGACACAGCTCGTAATGCTGATCATCTATATATATATTTCATGGAGTCTCCGGCCTTTCCTATTGGGTATTATTAACTTCTTGGGCAATGTTAATACAAATAGGAGGCTTCAAAAAAGCTTCCAGAAACTCTAAAAAAAAAATGTAGCTTTCTTATACCAATTCTTTAAGAAATAAGTATAGAAAATTATATAAGTATCAAATTCTGAGTTGTACACATAATTATAAAACACTCTTCTTATATTTTGTACGCCTCTTCTTCGTACTTTCGCTATTTATTTAACTAATCTCTAACTCATTTGTTTTTACGCTTACTCCTTACAGCCGTACAGCATGAGCGCGGTCCACGTAAACCCAAACTGCATCCACAACTACACCACCATCATCCCCATCATCCGCACCATCATCATCACCATCACCATCACAACGGCATGCCGCATCACCATCCCGGCCATCATCTGCCTGTCTCACTAGTCACCAATGTGTCGGCTTCCTTCAATTACACTTCACATATTTCCACCCACCCTGTACAGGGTTTCCAACCACCAGCACATCCGACCGCCTTCCATCATCCCGGACATGCGCTGGCGCAGCATAGCGCTTTGCAAAATGGCGCCGTTGCCGTGCCACCACATCCCCCATTGCCATTTCCACCGCATCTCTTGCCGCATATGCATCACAATCTCATTGCGGAGGCCACCAGCAAATTGCCGAACATCTCGGCCGCTGCGACAGCCACTACAGCCGCAACGCTTGTGGGTGCGGTGAATGCTGCGACGGCAGCCGGACAGCCACAAGGAACAAAGCATTTGCCGCTGTCGCTTACCACCGGCATGCCCACTTATGACCTGACAAATAGCGGCGGTTCCTCTGGTGGCGCTAGCGGTGGCGCTGCCAGCACAACGAGCTTGGAGTTCTACGCAAAGTCAACCGTGACGACACACAACTACTCGTCGCCATCGCCAACGCCTTCCATACAGTCCATATCGAGTATTGGCGGTCGCAGCTCGTTGGGCAGTGAGAGTCCGCGTGTAAATGTGGAGACCGAAACACCATCAGCAACACCGCCGTTGTCGACTAGCGCCTCACCAGTGCCCTCGCTGACGGACACTAATGTTACCGGTGGACCGGACTCACCGATTATCAATATCAATGGCAATAGCAATAACAACAATAATAGTGAGTCCATGGACAACAACAATGATAACAGCATAAACAATCAGAATTGTAAGCCGGGTAGTGGTGGCAGCGGCAGTTTGACTGCCAGCAGTGGCACACCATCGCGCTCGACGCCGCTCTCCAGTCATTCGCCAACAGCTCATCAAAGCATTGCTGGCGTTTCTAATAGTTCCAGCTCGTCGGCCGCTGCTGCGGCGAGTCAAGCTGCGGCGCTTTATGCAGCACGTCAAAACGGTTTCCTCGAACTCTTACTCAGTCCTGACAAGTGTCAAGAGATCATACAATATCAAGTGCACAATTCAATACTATTTCCGGCGCTGCCACAACAATTGATTGGCGTGGACTCGCGTCTGTTGTCATGGGAAATGCTGCAGGAAACTACTGCACGTCTACTCTTCATGGCTGTGCGTTGGGTTAAGTGCTTGATGCCCTTCCAAACGCTTACCAAGAATGATCAGCATTTATTGTTGCAGGTGAGTCGATTTGCTTTTAGGTTTTATAGTGTATGGAGTATACTAGTTTGACTCAAAAGATAATGGAGAAAGCTGAATGTAGGAATTAATCTGAAACTCCAAATTTTTGCAATAGCTTAGTCAAGGTCTCACTGAGTGGACATAGGTCAGTTGGAGAGATCGATGTTAAAGCTTTTGAGAGTATATTACTGCGGGGCAGGAAAGACCTCGTAATATACACCTTGTTTTCAAAGAGAAAATTCGAAAGACTTCGTTTGAGACGAACAAAAGTATAGAACTCCTGTACTTCGTAGTTATAAGTCATTAAACCGCCTTGTGGCTAAAAAAAAATTGCCTCAGACGTTTAATTTCCACTCCCACAAATTCATTGGGACATCTCAAAGGGTGAACTCTCAAGTGTTTAAGCCTTGATCGCGCAAACGCACCACACTCAAGAAGGAAGTGCTGGATCGATTCCACCTCGTATTTTTCCTTACAGCGTTTTAAGTTTTCGTCGAGTAAATTTATCATCCTTGCAATATGAATGCCGAAAGGTCAATGACCTATTACAACCCCAATAGCTAGGGAGAGGGTAAAGAACTCACTGAAAGGCTGGCCAAGTTCTCGGCAAGCACCGACCCAGTCCATTCTACAGATAGGGAAGCCAGAGTACCATTTCTTGCCAGCTCACCAGCTTTACAGCCTGCGATTCTGCTGTGAACCTATACAAGTCTTATCATAAAGTGACTGGCTTTTAGTGAACTCAAGGCTAGTATCGTCGCCCTGCTATCAAAGTGGATGGTAACTTCTCTAAAGGACTTCTTTTATAGATTTTAGTGAAGTGAATTTAGTCGCATTGATTGGAATTTATGAAGATCCACAATGAACCTTATCTAATTTATAATAATCAACTTAAATTAAGTTTTTCTTTAAATCGTAAATTTACAAATATGTAAATCTACTTCTCTTCCCCACCCACAGGAATCGTGGAAAGAGTTATTCCTACTCAACCTCTCACAATGGACGATCCCGCTCGATCTCACACCCATACTCGAATCACCACTCATCAAAGAGCGCGTACTCCAAGACGAAGCCACACAACTGGAAATGAAGACCATACAAGAGATACTCTGTCGCTTTCGTCAGATCGGGCCCGATGGCAGTGAGGTCGGCTGCATGAAAGCGATCGCGCTCTTTTCGCCCGAAACAGCTGGACTCTGCGATGTGCAACCCGTCGAGATGTTGCAAGATCAAGCGCAATGTATACTCTCCGATCATGTGCGTCTGCGTTATCCACGACAAGCGACACGTTTTGGACGTCTACTGCTGCTGCTGCCATCCTTGCGTACGATACGCGCCGCCACAATCGAGGCGCTCTTCTTCAAGGAGACCATTGGCAATGTGCCGATAGCGCGGCTCTTGAGGGACATGTATTCCATGGAGCCGGCGCAGGTGGACAATAAGTAGGAAGTGGGTGAACATTAAAATGCATGAACGATGGTGTTGAAGCTGATTTCTCGAGCATAACTGTAGTTCTAATGTGAGCGCTAAAAGCAATAAGATTTGAGCCGAAGTGGACATTGAAGCTGGTCATGACTCCTGGTGGTTTTCTTCGATATCACAGGTAACTGGAGCTCGCGCTATAGTTACTGCAGTCGTTGTAGCTGCTAGTACTGAAGCGCTTGTTACTATTGTTGTTGCACTCAGCTTCTATTGGCCTTACGTGTGTATGCGTGCGAGTGGTCGCGCCCAGCTGTCGAATTTCACATCGGTTTCGCGCCCTGCTTCTTCCTCTGCTTCCAGCTGTAACCACGTTGATATTTTGTGTTGATATCACACACTAGTTGTTGTTGCTGTTGCCATGCTAACTACGAATGCTGTAACTGTATTTTTCTAATGTCGCAACGTCGCATTGCCAAGCGCGCACCATACGCATGTGTGCGCGTGTGTGTAAATAAGGAAGTAACGGTTAAATAAAAATACCGTTAGAAATATAAGCTTTGTATGTAGGTATTTAGGTGTGTGTGTGCGCGCGCTCGAGTGCTAGCAAATGATTTATTCCGCTGGCAATTGCTTTATTTGCTTTCCATTCGACATTCTGCCCGCGACCTATACCGCGAGCGCCGCGTTTTTTACCGTTAGCTGCTACTTTTGATTTTTTCCTCCGCGCGCTACTTGCAGCTTGCCCCTTTGCGCTTATCATATACATTTTTTCCTTTCCATATTTTTATTTATTTTTTATATTTCTTTCTGCGCTCTTATTTTTTTATCATCACATTGGCTCACCGCCTCACCTGTACCGCCACCCGACGCTGCCAAGCTCAACTATCCCGCCACTCCCCCCACTCAATTGCTTGCTGTCGCTTTTTCTTATTCCTTTTCCCTTCGTGTGTATTCGTGCCCATATCCGTCGGCTATTTATGCTCAATCTCGCTTTGGAAAAATGTACGGACTTTACATTTGATATTTTAAATTTATGATTTTTTCCATCTTCCGCCCGCCGCGCGTAGCTCCCACCTCTCTTTTACCTTTACTTATACCTATTGGCCCGCCTCCCGCCAGCAAATCCTGCTTTTCACTTCGTCGCCGTGCTGTTTCGCGCTTCGCATGGCATTGCAAGTTTAGAAATAATGAAAAAATAACTTTGCCGCCGGTCTTTCTAAATTCAATTCAATTGTGTGGACACTCCTCCGACACACTGTTTTTGTGCGCATATCAAAACAGTTAGTCAGCAAATGTAGCACGAGCAAATAACTACCGAAAATCGTCGTTAAATGGCGAAAAATCGCGCTTGCACCTCGAACAGCTGTGCGATTTTATTAACTTGTCGATTTATACAATAGTTGATTTCATTGAATTTTGTATTTTATTTTGCATTTTTACATATATTTTTGGACCACTGAAAAATTCGCATATTTTTTCAAACACCTGAAAATGCATTTTGGCACCAAAAAACGGGAAATAAAATTTTTTAAAAATATTTCAATATAATATAAAATTTAATGTTAACACCAGCGTTGTTATTTCAATGTGCAAAAATATGACGAATTCGTGGAAGGTGAAAATAAACGCAAAATCAAAAATATATGATAATAAAATCAACTATAAATACCGTAGTCTTAAGCAAAAAAAAAAATAAAAAAATAAATAAAATAAAAAATCACCCAGTGGCATTCAAACTATGCTTGTAATATATTAATTATGAAATACTCATTTATCCAATATTATTATAGCCTTGTAAATATGTATATATTACGATTAAAATTACAGATTTAAAATTTCGTTAATACTGGAAAGTAGATACATATGTAGTATGTATGTTATGCTAAGAATTTAAGGTTAGGAATGTTTAAAAACAAACAACATTTTTGGACAAGCTGAAAAAGGACACATATACGAGTATATGATATACTGACAAAAAAATTTCCACTGGTAAGCATTTTTAACCATCATAATACAAGTATTTGCGTACTAAATTAACTTTTTTTTGAGAAGAGAGAACTTGTCAAAGTGGGATTCTTTAAAAATTTCCAACTATAAGGGGCTTATATCTAATATATCTTCTTGATGGACGTACACACCGCTTAAGTGGTTATAGTTGAGTTTACAACAGCACGCCAGTCTTTCCTTCTCCACCAGGTCTTTCCAACGGCGGGGAGAAGGTCTTCTTCATATCTGCTTGCTCTAGGCGAATACTCTCAGAGCTGGAGTGTTTTCATCCATTCGGACGATATGTCCAAGCCAGCGTAGTCACTATCTCTTAATTCGATGAACCTCGTACAGCTCAACGTTCCATCGAATGTGGTATTCGGGTTTGCCAAATCAGAAAGGACGATAAATTTTTCCGCAGAATAGAGAAAAAGGTGGCGATAAGCCTTTAAGGCTGGACATTTTCAAATATAAATTATTAATATTGCGAACTAATAAAGAGAGAATGGGAGAAATGGTTGGATCGTTCACTAAGTCATCTCCTTTGATGATAAATTTGAACACATCACCTGTGTATTGTCATCCTTTCTTGAAGCGCTTTGTTACTTACTAGCGACGAAAAGCGGGCTATTAACAAGAATGTAAAGAGCAAGTTGTCATGATCTTAAAATGATGAATCACAAGCTGTCCAGGTGCCACTGACAATTACTTGTTCCGGTCTCTACAAAATTTTTTAAATTTTTTTGCTAGGAGAACCTTTACCTCAAATCAGGATCTTGCCCGAAGGATATTGAATCAAAATGGTTAATACGTATATAATTTCTAAAAATTTTTTACACAAATAAAAATCATTTAAATTGCACTTTAAAAAACGAAATTACTTAGTGAACGACCCAACACATCTCAAGTCACAAATTTTAAAATTTTGAATTTTTTTTTTTTTATCGGATAATAAAAAAATAAAACCGTTTGACGGAGTACGTTGCCGTTGCTCTTCTTTGAGAGAGTTTATCAGTGGTGTGCAAGAACCTACAAATTTTTCGGATTAAAAAGCGAAAAAATAATCGTTTCTTTGACGCCGTCTAATATGTGACCTGGTCTACGAAAAGTAAGCTAACGTGCGAAAACTGGTTTTCTGGGAAACAGCTGTTAAAAATCTCATCTTCCATCCCAATCAACTAAAAAGTGAAAATTGATTTTTTGCATTTTTTGACACCTAAGCCCCCTTTCCGTAGACCAATTCACATATATTTTTAAATGGTGTTAAAGAACCTACTTTTCAGAATATAAATATAAATGTTTCGTATGCAAATTTATTTCTGAAAAACTATTAATTCGGGTAGAATCTATCAAATTCGGAGTCAGTAATTTTAATTTATGGAAAGTGAACAAAATATCTACCAATCTCTCTCTTTCCCTCTCCCTCGGTCGCTGTATCTCTACGTTAGTCTCCCTGTCTCTCTATATCTCTTTGAATCTTTAAATTGCTTCGAGCAGCAATGTCCATAGTCTAACCTTTATTCAATTGTCTGAATTAAGCAATGTAATGTTAAAAGATTGTGAACAACAACATATCCATTACGACATCATCGATCAATACCAACCTACACTTTTTTGTAGTACTTGGAAATTACTAATAACTATCATGAACTGGCAAAGATTGTGACATAAAACACATAATTTAGGACGACTTCCCAATCGCTTGAAAATAATATGCTTGTATGTAATAACTATAGAATTATATATGTACATTAGGGTGATTCAAAAAATAATAAATTTTTTCCTTTTGTACTCTGAAAAATAAGTTCCTAGACACCTCTCAGAAAGTCTCTCCAAAAACCTATGAGTTTCATCATATATAATGATTTTTTTGATTGAGTTATAAAATTCATAAGAAATAAAAAATTTTCCCAAAAATAGTCAAACTTCAAGCATTAATATCTTTTAAGCTGTTGGGTTTACGAAAAAATCGTACCGACCTGTTTTGTAGAGCATTCAATTTCCTACAAAATCTAAGCAATAAGATATTTTTTTAAAGTAGTTGGAGGCGAGATATAAATTTTTCTATATGATAATAAGAAAAAATAGAAAATTGTAAGTAGGAGGATCTTCCCGTTACAGTTAAGAACTCATTCTTCGAAAGGTTTCCTTAGAGGTGACTAGGAACCCCTTTTCAGAGTACCAAACGAAAAAAAATAATAATAATAATTTTTTTTTTGGAATCACCCTAATGTACATATATAATATTAAATAGATATACATATATTATTATAAATAATAAATATATATATAATACTAAAAAACTTTGTGCTGTAAATTCAATAATTAAAATAAAAGTTTATGTAAAAAATAACAATATCCTTAGAAAAATATATAATCAAAAAGTTATCTCATAGTAAATGTATTGCCAAAAGGTATATTATTTACCGAACTACTATTTACTTGCTACGGCAACTCAATTACTTTTAAGCTAAATTTAGACATAATGTTATTAATTAATAGCAACTTAATATATAATATACATTTAATCGATATAAAAAGAAGAAGTTGTTAATCGTCAGTCAATTCAATCCAAATAAAAATTAAAAATATGATTAATCAAATTGAAGTGAGACAATTTTATTTACAAACAATTTGGCGTGATATTAAACTAATTTATTATTATTTAACCTTTTGTTATTTTTACTAAATTCATTTATAATGTTTTTTAGTTAATAAATAGTTACTCTTCTTTATTGACATTAATTGCTTAGTCTGCTCTTATTGGAAAATTTACATGTACATTTACAAATATATTTCATGTCTTTCAACACCTTCTATAAAAATATTTTTTTATACTTTTACTATTCTCTTTTTTATTTGTTTATACAGTATTTACACTTTTTTCTTTCTCTTTTCATTTCTTCATTCTTTTCAAAGCTGAAATTCTTTTAATAATATTTTACTAATCTATTAAACTATTTTTTTTTTACTCTACGAAATTGTTATTATTTTTTTTTTATTATGTTTTTATACGTACATATGTTCAATTATATTTTTCTTTAATTTGTTTTGTTTCAGCTTTTAGTTTGATTTCAAGGGAATACAGTTTAAAGGGCGAATTCATCCATTAACAGCATAATTATATATTTTTAAAGGTAAATAAACAAAGATTGAAGAAGAAAATGGGTAAGTCAAGGCTGCTTACTTTTATTTACTCATAGTGCGAAAACAAACTCAAATGTAATTGAAGAACCATAAACTTGAAACACTTTATTGTTCAAGCTAGTTTCGCCCTTAAGTCAATATGCTGTAATTTTATACCCCGAACCATATACCAAGAAAAGAAAAAGAAACTTCGGATCCGATATAAATCATATAGCATACTATGCGCAAAAAATAGTAAGACTTTGTTTCCGGAAAACAACTATTCTTCAATGCGCATAGTGATTCACATTTAATGTCTTTAATTGACTCAAAACGGTTTCCCCGGAGCAGTCGTTTGAGTTGTCTAAATAGTCAGAAATCACACGGAGCTGAATCAGGCGAATACAATGCATGGATGCGGCATGATATTGGTAGAAAAATTTACTATGTTTCGTCTTAAACGCGTCGTATGGGCTTAGTGCTACAGTACTCATTTAAAAGAAAGGATGAAACAATCACTAAATCATTATGTGGGATTTAAGTAAATATGCTTGGTCACTGGTCTGAAAAAACGTCTTTGAGAAAACATCAAATAGTTTGATGAGAGGGTTGTTATTGTTGGAACAATTATCTGAGACCCGTCTTAGAAGAAAGATAGAATCATTATAATTTGATGTACTTAACAGTAGACCCCGGAAAAAATCTGCATCAACGGGTTCCAGAGTTCCAGAAGTTGGTTTAGAGACGGTGGTAAGTACAATATCAACTCTTTTGAACGTTGCAGGGCCTTCCATATTTCAACGTGCAGAAGTAAACAAAATCTTTCATAGGAAGTTATTTAGGGGTGTATCCATTTTAAGTTTGGTTGTTTAGGGTTAAGAGTCAGATCATCTTTGCTTCAAGCGAAATCGAAATTTCCTTACACAATATGTTCTGACCCAATACAAAAAAAAAAAAAAACAAAATCAATCATAGCGTAGAGTCGTCCTTTCATGGACTTTTTCATTTTTGTGAAGCCACAGACAGCCAAGCCTTTGAAATACGGTGCAATAATATGTCATTGTTGTCCAAATATTCGCGCACAAACAGCGTTGCATGAGCAGAGGCATTATTAGGGTGCAAAATTCAATTTTTGTTCTTACACAAATCCAGAAGTTTCTGGCGTATTGCTTCGCTCAAATTAAGTATAACTCGCAGGTTATATTTTTAATTGACGTTACAACCCTTTGGCAAGTACTCATGAAGCACGACGCCCTTGCAATCGAAGAAAAGTGTTAGCAAAACATAAGGTTCAACCTAACTTGACGAGCTTTTTTCGGTCTTGGCTCATGTGGCAGCTTAGATTTGGAGGATTGAGTTTTGGTTTTCACATCATAAACATAAACCCCCGATTCTTCACCAATTAGAGCAGATCTAAGTCGACGCGGACTAAGTCCTATATCTCATGAGCAATGTCAATGCGACGCCATTTTTGTCGGAAGTGGGCAATTTTGGCCCAAAAATCGAAGGCTATCTACAACATGTTCAAGCAAAATAGCTATCAAAAATTAGCTTAATATTCAAAATGGTTATATTGTCAGCATAAATGAGCGAGACTTTTTATCCAAACCTCGCATACAATTTTAGACAGTTTTAAAAACTTAGAACTAGTGTATTTAAGCTTAGTGGTCTCCCATAGTTTAAGGCCGTTTCTAAGACCATTTTGTTGGTGTACTATTTCAGCCGACTTCTTTAGGAGCTCCGTAGCTCACTCTCTACACTTGGTACTCAAAAATTTACTGAAATTTCGTGACTTTCCGTTGTAAAGTTCGTCGTATGCCGCAGACACAGCTTGGACAAAAGGCAATAAAAATCCGTCACGGTCAGGAAATTACAAAACCAAAGACAATACCATAGACACACGCACATAAGGTATGCGACGACAGACGGTCATTTTCACTTACACACGACCGTGTACTAAAGACGAACTACACCTACGAGCGGCATGAAAATCGAAGTTGCAACATCCACGCTGTCGCCAACGAAAGTTCGTGTAATACTGTAACGGTGAATATGCATGGATTAGTCAAGTACAAGGCAGCACGTTGCCCACGAAAGGCCGTAGCGCTGGGCGTGGGCAAGAAGTCGACGTAAGTATTGTTACTTTTAGAGACGTAGGCGAAGGTGATGCAGAACTCGTGTGTGTGAGTGTTGACGGTATGCATGCAAAGGGCAAAAAGTTGATGGAGAAGCTTGGATAACATTTGGCTTGATGATCGAAAAACGCGAAGCCACACATGTAAGAATCTACTTACACCGAAGTGGCGTCAAGTGAGACGATTGACCTAGGCGAACGCCATAACCGCAGCAGTGGCGGTCAGAGGAAAGCGTGAGTGCGAAAAACAAGAAATTAGTGTGGCAAGCAGCAGAAGTGTATACGTGGGAGCATAAATGAAAGTGTTGTAAAGGTACGCGAAATGACCTGAAGGATGCCACCGAAGAGTTGGTGGCGTTGCATGAAAGCTTGATATGTATCCCACCTTCTAAGCCGTATTCATCGATTTTTTTTTTTTTTGATTTTTGTTGCCATCCTCCAGTTATCCGCCTCTTTGCATGTCTACGTGCTCATCTTTGCCCCTGTTGTTCCCTTGGCTTGCGCGCTCGTTTGTTTTTTTCTTGTCAGGTTAATCATGCATTGATGATGTTACGCGTTAATACCTTCATGTGAGCTGGACCACGTGTTTCGGCAACGCCACGACGCCGCCAATGCAATCACACTTAACCACCCTCAGCGCTGCCAGACCTTCGTGCTTCGCTGCTTGAGTGGCGGACGCGCGGACCTGTATATACTTGCCTCTACACACATGCACTCATACACTGCTTGCACGTAACGTGCATACACATATCACACTTGCAACATGGAAAGTGCAACAAATTCAGCGCGCATCGAAGGAAGTGGTTTACTTTAGCAGCACTCAGCGCACTGGCCTGTATACTATGTCTCTAAGTGTGTGGGCGTGTGTGTGTAGTTGTAAATATGTGCTTACCGCTTTGTTTGCTCGCCAAAGCGTACTAGACCCGTAAAATTGATTGCCAACGGAAGCTGGAAAGTTGCACGTAACTTTTTTCCTTGCTATCTTCACTCTTGTTCTTATTGTTGTTGTTGCTGCCATGTCGGTTGGTGAAATGGTCTCAGTTTATCGCCGCTCCGTGTACGGCTTTCACCGTTATGCCGGCGTATTTGCACAGTTGCTTGATGAGTTTGTCTATGTGTCTGTTGCAAGCTCTTCGCACATTCGTTATATCCATATATGTATGTGTGTGTGTTTGTTGCGCGTGTATCCATGTAAAGGTGTTTAAGTATGTACATACATATATGGGGGTATACTTTCATTTGGTGTAAATTGAAAATAGGATTTATTGACATGGCGTGTCCTGTCGCGATGCCACACTTAATCGTGCGTTGCATGTACCTCAATTTGTATGTATGTATATGTGTGTAAATATATGTACATATATACTAATATAATGTGTATAATACTACTTGTGAGTGATGTAGTTAGAGTTAAAATGTGATTTCGGAAATTGTGAAGTGATCAAATTTGAACCGGACTGACAAAAACTTAGAGTTTCACTATTCTAATATAAATCTTTATTAACGCCTTTAATATCCAATAAAAATATGATTTCGGAAATTGTCAAGTGATCAAATTTGAACCGGACTGACAAAAACTACAATTTTGCGAATCTTATACAAATGCTTATTAACGCTTACAAAATCACAAATTTTCCATAGACTTATTATAAGCTTTGACTAGTATGGCTTACACTGTTTTCAGCGAACTCTCTAACTCTCTTTGTTTCGGTTTCAGCTCATTTGGGGGTATATACCGTTCGCTATATTGTTATACAGTACCGACTTCATATTCATAAAACCATGCCTCGTCATCAGTAATAATGCGCTTATTGAATGTATGGTCCTCCACTACCTCAAGACACTACACGACTCGACAGTTTTTGAAAAAAATTAAGATCTTTTGGTACGATTCATGCTCAAACCATTAATTAAAATGCGTTCAGTTGATCCACAAAATATGTTGATATCTTCTTCTATCTCTCTGATGCCAGCCGTACCATTTTCAAGCGCTGTTTCTTTAATTTTTTCTATGTTATTGTTGTTGGCAAAGACGTTTGAATGATCAGACAAAACTTCGATGCCTTTATCAATCTGTTTTCATAGTTCGTCGTAAACAAATAGCAGCAGCAACGTTAAAAGCCTACCGCATTTAGTACTTTCAATTAATTTTGTGTTCCTTCCATCAGCTTAGTAAGTTGCTTTTTGCTACACAAAACACAAGATTTATAGAAATACCCGTCGCAGTAGCCAAAAAAGATAGTATTCGACGAAGATACTCGTATAAATAGGTACCATAGTCAAAAGGCTTACTTCTAAGAGACCAGTGCCACTGCACAGAAATACTTTATCCAAAGTAGTCATTCGGATAATTTCACAAGGCGTGGCGATTGTATAATCTAGAAGAAATTTGCATAAAGTAGACGTTGGGTAATACCAAAAGCTCTGTCAGAAATGGAAAGGATCTCTCCGAGCCGTTCGATGCCAAACGAAGTTTCAAACAAAGCGTCTTCCTATCCTGCGACTTCTTCAAACTACTACTGGCGTACGCCGATGACGTCGATATCATTGGCAATAACAGCAACCGCGCTGTTGGGTTGATTCCGCTTTCTTCAGACTGAACAAAGAAGCGAAGCAAATGAGTCTGGCAGTGAACGAGGGCAAGATGAAATATCTCCTGTCATCAAACAAACAGTCGACGCACTCATGGTCATAACTTCGAAGTCATAGATAATTTCGTCTATCTTAAAACCAGCATTATAACACCAACATCAACGTCAGCTCGAAATCCAACGTAAAATAACTCAATCCAACAGAGGAAGAGAAAGACCAGATGGAAAAGAACCTGTTTACACTTGGAATCCCCAATCGTTGCCAATGAGTGAAAAGGAAGGATGACGCGCTGTTGTAAACTCGACTATAATTACTATATTGTCTACGACAATAAAAAAAGAAGAAGAAACCAAGTAGACATTTTAATTTGGAAGCAAATAATCTTGTCCATTTATTGCGAAGGATATAAAGTCGATACAGAGTATGACTAGGTGTACGGAGTTACAAACTCAATCATGGACGGATATACTCAAAAAGACATAATAACTCAAAAATGTGCTATTTTAGGCATAACCTTTCATATGAAAATATTTTCTAAAAAATGCATAAGCCGTTTGAAGTAGACTGAACATTTCAAGTTCCCTCCAATATACCCACCATAATAAAGACAAGAAGTTCGGCCAAACATCTAGGGCAGCTTTAAGAGGTTATTAAATATATATTCCATTAATTTTTGGTTTCCATTTGAAGAAAAGTGTTGTAGAGTCGCAGCGAATGCTTGTCGAGACATATGGTGATCATGCTGTACCAGAAGCAGCATGCAAAATATGATTTCAACAGTTCAGAGAAAATTATTTTGTTGTATGAAGACGCCGAAGTACAAGCAATATTAGATGAAGATAATACTGCACCTACCTTTCAAAGCTATGGAAAAGCTTCAAAATTGGAAAATGGTTGCCACATAAAAATAAAAGATAAATGAAAAATCGAAAAAACACTTCTGAAATTTGGTTCAAAGACAAGAAAGAAAATAGCAATTTTGCGTTGAATTCTCAATGCGGAAAAAAATGGATTTAGTTGAAGAATTCTAAGAATCAACAGCGACTGCAAAATATATCGGTTTGGTAAAAATGCAATGCTCTGTTTTTGGTATGACCAAAAGGGCGTAGTATATAATGACCTTAAACCGGATGATACTAATCGCATTGTTCGCAAAACGACCAGTAAATTTGTTACATGACAATGCACCTGCACACAAAGCAAACTCTGTTCAGAATAAGAGCAAAATACATGACAGGGAGCCCAACCGCTGTATTCAGCCGACATGGCCCCTGCCGATTACCATTTGTTTTTATCGATGGGACACACATTGGCAGTGTAGCTTGTTGCTATTGTGAGGGTATATTCATCACACCAGACTTATGTAAGCCCAAGCCTCTGGTAAAGTCGATTTTTACAAACTTCTCTTGTGGCGATATTTTCACCAGCAAAATTATACGCTATGGACAGGAACAACCATTAATCACTTGGTGTCAGATTCAACTAATACGATGGACGCATAAAAGTCTCCCGACCAAGCTCACCGAGCTACTAGTGGAGCAAATTCCTCAAATCAAAGCTGGCCTTACTTGGGCACTTTCTTCCTGCATACGGTTAAATTTTTTTACTATATTGGTCCGAATTAGGAGTTTGGAGATAAAGGAGTTGCTCATTGTAGATGATTCTTTGCCAATCTCTCCAAAAAATTTGCAAAACCTTTTCGACCGCCTGGCCTGGCCAGGCCACCGTTTGTGCCAACTGATTGTGATTCTCGTGGTTGACTGTGATTCTTCGCTTGACGTTCTCGTAAGAGCTACTTTTCATCTCCGCTTTAGATATAGATCGATTTGGTTGCGATTAAATAGGTATTTGCTAATGGAAGTTCGGTGACAGAATGGCCCGTTCTCGTTGACTTGTGAGGCACCAATACAACCCACTTATACTCAGCCTTATTCAAATTATTCCAAACGTTCATTTGTGCAAGCGACAATTTCCATTATTTTTTTGTTATGTTCGACAATGGACTAATAGAGCTTTTTTTCAAAAATTATTAGCATGTTCTTTTCGAGGTTCCCAAGAAAAAATCCAGGAATTAGCGGAATTTTAATGGAGAATGTTTATCATCACTCGAGAGAACATTCTTTGGCATTAATTTTTTGAAGATTATCATTTGAAATGTGGGCTCTTGAATTCCTTGAGGTTGTTGATCGTTCCAAATGTGACAATTTTGATTGTTTACATACCCATTGAGCCAGAAATGGGCCTTATCGCTTAACAAAGTTTGGCTCAGAAAATGTTCTTGGAACTTGAGCTTGGATGCGCCCGTAGAATGAACCAATGTTGCTTAAAACGGTCGAGGAGCTTCAGTTCTTGTACTAGCTCTCATTTTAAGAACTCGATATAAAATGCGCCAGGTCATGCAAGTGACTCTCCACGGTCTTTATGCACACTCTCAGCTATGGCTGCTAAATTTTCTTCACTGCATGCCGGACGTGGTCTTTTTAGTCGAATAGTGTTCAATAATGAATGCTGGGACTCAAGATGGGTGATGTACGTTCAGTGGGCCGATTCTGTTGACCATAAGTTGAGCGAAGCCCGCGAAACACATTCAAACAATAAAGTCGAATGATTCAGGCGTAAGTCTTTCAATAATGAAATGCCAAATAATACTGAACAAAAATAACATGACAACTTGACATGACCACGCGTGATCTGTCAAAAACAGATCTACTTGGATCACCCTTTAAATACGTGAAAAAAGAATTTTTTGTCAGTCCGTATCAAATTTGATCAGGTGATAAGTATGTACCTACAAATGTAATGTGGATAAAATTTAAATATTTTATTACTTTTATCTCTAAAATCGTTGAAGTGTGAGAATCGCTATGGGACAAGCAGTTGTCGTCCGCCTAATAATAAAATTTCCTTGCAACATTTTATATATTTAATATGTGTGTTGCATAAATTAGCAGCCGAAGAACAACTTATGCAATGTAAGAAAACCTTCACATCAGCTAACGGTAAATACCACAAACATCTTAGCCATGTCCTTTTTCCAATACAAAATAGAAGTAAAATTCGCAAAAGTATAAATAAATAATACGAAAACGATTTTGCTGCACATCAAACATCAGCGATAAGTAATATCAAAAAATATTTATGTCTACTTAGAGCAATAATGTATGTGCCGTAAGGTGCTTTGCGCACATGACAACGGAAATGCACACACATACATACACGCTTGTCTATAAAAGTAATGTTGAAGACCTTTACAAAAGCTCGGTGGCATGCAAAATCGAAGGCTGTCAACCAATGTGTCCACAGCACAGGCGAGTTTTCATGGGTGTGTATGTATGTATGTATGTATATGTGTCTTCCCATAACATGTGTCATATATTAATAATATTTTATTTAAATGTCCAAGACATCTCGTTGAAGACATAAGCCCACACACATCATTGCGACATCAAAATGTCTTGGCAGACATGACGCAAAGCTTCAGCAGGCATCACAATGTCATATTCTACACATTCTTTATGTCTATGTAGTTGCTGCAATAACAATAGCAACAAAAGCGGTCGTAAGGTGGTCGGAGTGCGGTCAGCGAGCTGTACAATTGCGCCCAAGGATACTTGTCTTTGCTAATCCTTTAACCACACGGACACTAGCGGACAAACACGGGTTAAGCACATACAAACATATACATGGAGGAGGCACTCATATACACACACATAGATGAGTAATGCAACATCTTATGTCGTTGTCTATAGCTGATTTGCTCTGCCAAACCCTTTGGCTATTCGTCATTTGCACTCAAAGTAATTCAAGTATGGAAGTGTCTATATATTTATACCCCTAACGAAATATATTAAGTTTGTAACACCCAGAAGGATGCGTCGGAAATTCCATCAGATATACATATATAGTATAAGGTAGCAGTAGACCTGCTGCTCCGGATTGCAGCCTCCTAATTGGTCGAGGAGTGCTTAACCTCGCTATGAATAGTATCGAGTGTATTTATGATAAGACTGGTATAGGTGCCGGGCGATAGCGAAATCACGTTAAGACTGATTGCAGGAGTTCTAGTGATCTCTTTGCCATCAGTAAGGTCCATGCTGTAAGGGTGGGAGTCCTACCAGACGCCATTTGCAGCAGCTGTTTGGAAGAAAATGAGGTGGATACGACTTAACACAACCTTCTTGACTTTCCCGCGTTTGGAAGGTCAAGACTTAAACACTTGGGAGTGCATATCTTCAGACATCTCATCGAACTGGCGGAAGCTGAAATTAAGTGCCTATGCAAACTTGTATGAGCTAATCTATAAGTCCGAACGCAGGAGTTCATATTTTCCATGGCTTCACAAAGGACTACATATACCAGTCCACGGCGATGATCGATGAGCCATCTAACCTACCTAACCTATAGTTTAAGTAATTCATACATGTTAATCTCTCTGTCTGTTTGTACATACGCGAAATAGTCCCAGTTGCTGAGTTATGGTTCGAAAATTTTGCACGTACCCTTTTCTCACCAAGAAGCTGCTCATCTGTTGGAACGGCTGATATCGGAAGGCTGTAGGATAAAGCTGCTATAGAAACTGACCGATCAAAGTCAACTTTATGTATGGAACTTTTTTTATTTGTGTAGGGTATATTATAGCTTCCGTGGCTAGCTTTTTCTTATTTTCATTTATATTTTAGATTTATATTTTTCTAACCATTTATTTTAAGTCCAGAAAAAAAGGTAGAAACAAAAAATGGGAGCGAATTGTTGGGTATACTTTTCATTGTTACTTTTCTTTGCTTTAATATCGCTTTATTTTTCTTTATTATCCTTTTATTTTTGTTTATTATGCCTTTATGAATAGTAAAAGTGTTAAGTCGAGCATATTTAAGAGAATGGAAATAGCGAGGAAGAGTGTCGGTACGGCATACTTTATCCGATTATCGCGTTGCTAAATTTATTGTTAATATTTTTGCTTTATTTTTTCTTATCGCAGTTGAAATAAATTTTTTTCCAGAGGCATGCAAAGGAATGTGCCAATGAATATAGAGCAGAAAATATTTAGAACAACAAGATACTTCAAATTTAATAGGAAATGTTTATTATCATTCGAAAGAACATTCTTTGGCATTTATTTTTTAAAGATTATCTCTTTCAAATGTTGACCACGGCTGCGTTGAGTCCAATTTGCGATAATTCGTTCGAGCATTTCGACTGGTAACTGGCGAATGACACGCCTGATGTTTTGCTCCAACTTCTGAATAGAAGCGTGGCTGTCCGCATAGACACTAGACCTTATATATCTCCATACAATCTTGATGGCCAATCGATCGTCCCAAAACGTGAAATTATCTGCTCACCGAAGTATTCTCTAAAAAAAAATGCATTGAATGAAGCGAAGTGAGTTGTGGCGCTGTCTTGTTGAAACCAAATGTCGCCGAGATCACAAGTTTCAATTTCAGGCATCAAATAGTCGGTTATCATGGTGAGATAATGGTTGGCGGTTGCATTGTTGCGAAGACTGCTTTCAGACTCCGACAAACTAAACACATTATTCCTCCCAGGGAGGGAAATTCCGAAATTCTCTCTCACTTCGATTGCATTCCTGGTAACTTGGACCACTGCGCCATGGAATTTATTTCTAATGGTTTCTTCTGCGCGCAAATATTTCCGAGGGATATGTAGGTAGGAGGAGTAGCTGCCGCTGTGAGCATTTTAATGGATAGATCGAAACTTAAAGGGAATATTGTAAGGGGAGTCTTATATCAACAGATCTCAATCAAATATTTATTTAGACTGTCAGACCACTGTATTATCCTACAAGTAGAAGTGCGAGCCACCAAGTTAACAGCAGATGCACTGTTTCATTCACTATATATGTATGACAGTAGAGCCGCAATACAAGCCTTGAGCTTTCTGACAACCCGCTCATAGCTGGTCAAGATGTGTAAGACCTCATTAGCAAAAGTCTCAAGCTTCTTCGATATTAGATCTGTTTTTGTGTCTGCTCACAGCGGATACATTGGAAATTGCAAAACTAAATAGGAGTTAGTAGGAGCGCTGGACATCACAACAGCTTGACGTTATCAGCTATATGAGTGAGATTATTCGGGGCCCTACGGTTATAAAACGTATTACCTTAGCTAATCTAAACTAGGGACTTTAATACTTACAAGTATAGACAGATTGAACAAAGTGGAAGGTAATCAGAGTTTGCTCACAGTACGCCTTCTATCATTATGCGGTTATTTTTCACAAATTATAAGAGATTTTTAAATAAACGGACCTTAGTTGCTTTTTCGTAGCACATTTGGATAAGAGGTTCACTTTTGAAAAAGAGTTGTAGCCGACTTCCGCAAGCTGACGTTGAGCAATACCAAAAGCTCCGTCAGACTGGGGAAGGACTTTTCCGAACGGTTCGATATCAAACGTTCAGAGAAGGCGACTCCCTATCATGCAACTTCTTCAATCTACTGCTGGAGAAAATAATCCAAGCTGCAGACCTGAAAAGAGAAGGTACAATCTTCTACATCATGACATCGACATCATTGGGAATAACAACCGCGTCGTTAGTTGTGCTTTCTCTAGACTTAACAAATTAGCGAAGCAAATAGGTCTGATAGTGAACGAGAGAAAGACGAAATATCTCCCGTCATTAAACAAACGTCCGTCGCACTCGGGACTTAGCTCATACTTCACTGTTCACAATCATAACTTCGAAATAGTAGATAATTTCGGCTATCTTGGAGACAGGATTAACACCAACAATAACGTCAGGCTCGAAAACTAACTCAGAACAATTCTTGCAAATTGGTGCTTTTTCGAACGGAATATGCAATTGAAAAGTGAAGGCCTCTCTCGACGAACAAAGACCAAATTCTAAAAGTCCCATACCATCTCCGTCCTACTCTATGATTCAGAGGCATGGAGGGGAATAATGACAAGACCTGACTAGTCGATCTTAGAAGTTTTCGAAAGAAAGGTTCTGCGAAAGATTTATGGTTCTTTGCGCATTAGAAGCGGCGAATACCGCAGTTGATAGAACGATGAGCTGTACGAGATATGCGACGAAATTGACATATTTCGGCGAATTAAGATACAACGGCTGCGGTGGCTAGATCATGTCGTCTTTTTGGATGACAACACTCCAGCTCTGAAAGTATTCGCGCCATAACCCGCCAGTGGAAGCAGAAGAAGAGGAAGACCTCCACTCCGTTCTCCGAGATGAGATGGGGAAGGAACTGGCTACACTTGGAATATCTAATTGGCGAAAGGAATAACGTCTGTCGCGCTGTTGTAAACTATAATTGTGTAAGCTTTATCTATGAAAATAAAGAAAAAGTTGAGTATTTTAACAATTGTTTCTTTATTTATTTTGCTTATGTTACATAAACATATAATATGTATGTATATTTGCAATAATCCTTTACGCACTAATTTCATTAATTAATTTTAATTTACATATACATATATTTTATTATTTGCTTACAGTTAGATATATGTATATATTGTGAATGGCTGTGCTCTTTATGGTCATAATTGTTAGGAGTTGATTTTATTAATAATATTTTTTGTTTCTGTTTTTATTTTCTACTATTGTTTTTTTTTTTTTGTGTTTTTTTTTTTTTTTTTTTTTTTTTTTTTTTTTTTTTATTTTTTTTTTTATTTTTAGCAACAGATTTGAGAATGCTTTAGCAAAGCTTGCCTTCTTTTATGCTTCGAATATGCCATTGCAACTAAAGTTTATTTGGATAAAGTAGGGTTAAGGGATTACATGGGTTTCCTCGTTTAAAAAACAGTTATCTTTCAACAATTTTTCCCCATAGCATAAAAATGAAATATTTCATAAGAATTTTTTATTGTTATAAAAATTTACTATTTCAAACTCGTCCATTGGGATGCCATTCATTTCCGGTGACCCCCCGTATAAAAGATGGATGGATAACAAGGTCATCTAATATGAAATAATAAGTGTTTTAGGTAAATCTTAGCTTAGAACTTGGGCGAAGGAAAAAACTTAAAATTGAATTTTTACGGACACTTTTACAAAAAAAAAAAAAAAAAAAAAATCAGTGAAAATTTCGCGATTTTTTTTTTCAWGCAGTTCTAATTATAAAAAAAATCCTTCAAATCTTTACGAATTGTAGCTCAAAATCTGTGTAAAATTTCAGGAAGATCGGTTGAGTAGTTCGCGAGACTCTTCCCACCGACTTTAAAAGCACAGTTTCGAGAAAGACGCGTTTAAAGACGGCGCACTAGGCCTGGCTATATATCGAGCGCACAAGTTCTCAAGGCTGTATCTCCGAAACTATTACTCGAATCAACTTGAAAATGTAAGAAAATATTTTAGAGGTGTTGTAGAATTTAATAACACAATAAAAAAATAAATTTTTTTTAAACCCGTAAACACATGTAACCCCTTAAGGGGTTAGGGTTATTCAGAGGCACGAAGAAATGGGAATTTTCAGTATTTTTGTTTTTGCTATTAAATCGTGTTATTTTACAAAAGTAATAATATGGCATTATTATGGAATGTGCTCACTTAAAGTCACGAAAATTTCCAAAATAAAAGTTGTTTGTGTTGAACCTGTTACAAAAAAAGGTACCTGACAACCATAATTCCTTAGAGATTCATCAACAATCAATCGGACAGGGAAAAATTATTATTTAAATAGATAATAATAATAAATAATAAGTGCCCGAGCTCTCTTTGTTATCTGTCGAATAACTCAAAAACTAATTATTATTTTATATATTTTTAAGATATTATACATAACGATAATGCAAAAAAAAAAATTTAACCCCTTAAAGGAGAGATAATTTGTATTCTCTCTTCGTTTGTTTGGTTTGCAACAGTGATAAAGGCAACACACACAATTTTTGTTCTTTCTGTTCTTCAGTTTGCAATTCCATCTGTTGAAAATTGCTGTCGAAAGTACAGTTTTGCTCAAATCACTAACTCAAACTGAGCTCAGTTTTCAATTTTTTTATGCGTTCCAAGTTTGAAAACTGTTTATATGAAATTTTTTCTCAAAATATAATAAAAATGTTGTGACAAATATTTTTAAATTCTTATTTAACTCATTATTATTCGTATTATAATAGTATAATAATTTTAATATTTTTGTTTTCAATTTTTTATTTTCTTTTATTGTAACTGCTTATCCTCCCAATCAGCCCAATATATAATATTTTCAAAAATGCTCCACTAACGAATTTTATAAATTTTGCTACAATTCATTTAAAATGTGTGCATGTGTGTGTGTATTTCCTCATTTGTGTGTGTGTGCCTCGCGTGTTCGGTGTGCATGCGTGTGTTTGAGCCTTGAACGCTGCATATTTTGTAATTTTCAATAAATTTCGCCAACATACTGCACTTATTTATTTAATTTATTTCTTTTTCATTTTTATTTTAAATCTATTTTTTTTTTAATTATTTTATTTTCCTTTTCCAAATTATTTTATTTCCGCTTACAATTTATATATTTTCCCAAATATATTTTATTTGTCCAGCTTTGTTTTGCCAACCATATTTCTAATGCATTTTTGGTATTTCTAATTATTTTTTACTATTATTTGTCAACTTGCACAAAATTTACATACAATTTCCTCGCATTTGCCATAATATTTGTTTATGCACCCAACCGCTTTGTAATAGACGCAATTTTTTAACTTTTTTATTATATTTTTCATATTTGTAATTTTGCTGCTAAAATTTGGCCGCGCTTGCTGAGCTCACTAGTAACGCAAATGTTTACCTTTGTCGAAATAACTAAAGTTGCTTATGTTTTTGAAATAATTTGTGGTTTCATTCCCAACATTTTCAATATATAATTTTTTTTTCTTCCAAATTTTTGAGAATAATTTATTTACTTCTTACATTGCTAATATTTTTACGTATAAATATTTTTTTTATTTTCAACAAATGTTGCTAAATGAATAAGCATATGAGAAACTTAATTCATTGGAAGGTTATTTTGGAATGGAAAATATTGATATAAATTTGTTTTAGGGAGTTTCTGAAAATTTTTTTAGTAAATCGTGGCAAAAAGCATCAGGAAGTTCCCCGAATAAATAATATCTCGAAAAAATGTATTTTGCTCAATTGTTAGGACTGTCCTTAATCACTGTGGCAAATATTATATGAGCGCGATCTGTCAACCAGCTCGTTTACAGCAGCTGCTTAAGTCGGTACGCCTCAGTAGTGCGTTGCGTTTGTTTTAAAATTTGTACTTCTAACCCAAAATTCGTGTGCTGAATCCTTGCAAATGTTGGAAAAGGCTTACTGTGATTCAGTTTTATCGAAAACCACAAGCCTACAAGTGGTACAAAACCTTCAAAGACGATCCAGAAATCATTGAAGTACAAGGCATTTCTGGACGACCTTTGACATCTTCAACTGATGAAAATATTTCAAGTAAAAAACTGACAGATATGATGTTTGAGTTTTGTCTGGCGAGTGTTAGAGAGATGGCAAGAAAGCTCGACATCTCTCGCGACTCCGCTCGAATGATTTTCGTGGGTATTTTGAGTATGAAATATGTTCTTATCCCGATCGAGCTGAATTTTTTTTCAAAAAGAGTATCGTAAACATGTCTCTTTGGACATCGTTTATCGTGCGTATTCCGATACCGCATTCATGGAGAGCGGAGGGAAAAAACGACCCGAGACCAAAACACCTACATCAAAGCCGCAAAAACACTGAGGTGATGGTGATTGCTTTTTTTCGAGCCAAATTTTGTTCAGCGATGAAGACCATTTCTGGCTCTTTCGTGAGCAGATAATTTCATGTTTTGGGCCGGTCGATTGGCCAAGATCGCGTTATGTCACACCGTTAGACTTTTTCCGCTGGGGATATGTATAGTCTAAAGCCAATATGAACAATACCGCTTTGATTCAATCCATGGAGCCTGAAACATCACGCGTGTCATTGGCCAGTTACCAGTCAAAGTGCTCGAAACAGTTATTGAACATTGAATTCAACGGATGGACCATCTGCGACGTTGCCGCGGTCAACATTTGAAAGAAATAATCTTCAAAAAATTAATGCCATAAAATGTTCTTTCGAATGATAATAATCATTCACCATTAATTTGACTATTCTGTGTTTCTTTAAAAAAAGTAGAAAACCCCGAAATTAATCATAGTTACAAATATCCGTTATTATTTTCATAAATGTATTAAAAAAAAAGAACGGTCTATGACAATGATTTAGAAAATTATCTGAAATATATTTGAATATATGGAAGTGTAATTTGCCTGTAAATATGTAAAAAATATACCTTCCGTCAGTGTTTTGGTGCCAACAAGACAACGATCCAAAACATACTGCGATCATAGTCAAAGAATAGAGCTTCAGACTCTCCCACAATCCTCCGATATGAACCCCTTAGCAGACTTATGATCTATTGGATATGAAATTAAGCTAAAAAAAATACAGTCCCCGTACCAAAGAAGAACTAATAAAGGAGAATATCAAGATATGGCATGCAAGCTGTAATAGATGCAGCAGGTGGAAACAAAGCCTAATAAATTAAAGAAACAAATTTATGTGAAGAAAATTGTTTTTTTCCATTTATCAATAATTTTAGATTTTTGCTTAAGTTTGTGCTTAATATTAAAAAAGAAAATAATTAATTAATGTTCATGAACTGTGCGCAAAATTATATCCGAAGTGGTTAGGGCACTATAGACCAGTGTTATAATAAAGTGAAGATCTTGCGATATTAAATTAACACGAATTTTTATAATTTGTATCGAATTTTTTGATTGAATACGTATAGAAATACCGAAAATAGTCTAAATATTGAAATCATGTGCTTTCCATCTAATATAGGGAATTATCAATCAAAACCACATAGTCTGATCCAAACTTCGAGATGACGGTTTGTAAAAAATTCCGACAACAGTTTGTATAGCAATTTTCCTCACCAATTCAAAACACCAGAAAATTTAAATATTTTTTTTTTTTGTTTTTTTTTTTTCAACTAATTTCTCTAATATATTTTGCAATTTTATAAGCATAAACATGTCATTGCCTTTATCGCTAAATTTTCTAATACAATTTGTCTTAATTTGTTGCCTTTTCATTTCGTAATACTTTCGTCATTAATATTTTTTTTTTTTTATAGCACGAATACATGCGAATATGTGTTTTTTAATAATTGTGTTTTTTATTTCTTAATTTTTAAATAAATTAATATTTTAAATAAATTGATGACCTTCATGAAATATGCATATTCGCATTATTTTGTTATCATTTCCATGTTTGTAGCAATAAAATTTCTATACATATTACTTCTTTGGCACATTTGTCTGTTTGTTTACGAAAGCAAATGCGAGCCAAAAACATATGTGCATACATTCATAATAACAAGTGCCGCACGAATCTTTCGCATCTCCGTTGTCACGGTCAACCAATGGCCGAAGCTCTCGTATTGTCAAAGAGTCATCACAACGTTGTGTTGYTGGTAGAAAATCCGAGCTGTGCCGAAAGAAACTAACAAACGATCGGCAATTG